>NW_027395338.1:0-263343 GCF_047511655.1 Castor canadensis
CTAGGGAGGAATTTCAGGGCAAATGGACTGTACTAGCTCCTGAGTTCACTGCTACTGTGCCTGAGGTCGCAGACTGGTCAGAAGGTGTGCAGCAAGTGCCTTCTGCACCTATCCAGAAGGTCCCTACTGAGACTGGAACACCCAAATTGCCACTGAAGACCGGCCTTGCAGCTCCCACTGCTCAGGCAACTGAGTGGGTAGGGACAACCACTGAGTGGTTTTAAGTTGTTGATCTGCCAACCCTTCACCAAACTGGAAAAAAGACTGATAGAAAATAACACCAATTTCTAAAAAAAACAAACAAAAAGAATAAGTTTAAAATAATTGTACTTCCACTTGTCAACTTGTCTAGAAATACTAAGAATAAACATCATTTATCCCCTTTCCCAAATTAAGGGGTAATACTTTCTCCAATATATTCCTTTGAACTGCATATGGGTTTACAGATGTGTTTATCATTTTCTTGTAAAATTATACATTCCCTGATTATTACCAGTAGGAATTATGAGAACATTTCATATGTGCATCATGCTTAACAACTTAGACTGTTTCATGTTAATTTTCTTTTTATAGAGAGACTCTGACAGAGACCAGGACCCTCTCATTTTTCAGAAAAATATGAAACTAAGCTAACAAAGTCATGAAAAACTCAGCTATGGGCTTATTATTTATGTCCTGAAAAATCATTCAGTTTGTTGACATTTAAGCTGTTTGACAGCAATGCGGTCTAGCAAATCTTAGTTTGGAAAGCACTTCTATGGTTAGCACAGGAAAACAAGTTGGAAGATAAGGATGAGGCCTCATTTAACACAGGGCTCAATACCTTTCTTTGTACTCAAAAGTTCATGCAGCAGGGCATGGTGACACATGCATGTAATTCCAGCTATTATGGAGGTGGCGACAAGAAGGTCATGGGTCCAGGCAAGCCTGGGCAAAGTGAGCATGAGAGACTACCTAAAAAAAAAAAACTAAAAGAAAGACGACTAGGGGCATGGCTCAAGTGATGGTGTGCTTACTTAGCATGTGCCAGGATTTGGGTTGAATCCCCAGTAGTGCAAAAATAAAGTAAAATAAAAAATAAAGATCATGAAAGCACCATCAAGGCAATAAGCAAATGTGCACAGGTTGAAATGAGCATTTTAATAACAATGAAACACTCTGAAAGCAAGGTGTAATTTATTTATTTGTATTTTGTTAAAACAAACATTGTTTCATATTTCCCTTATCAAAAAGGTCAAATATTCTGTACATAAAGTTCTTCAAACATAGCTGAAACTTTTTTTCTTATCAGCTCTAAAATGGATACAAATTGTCACTATTGGAACCATTTTTAGATCTCCAGAAATGAGTTCCTTCTTAAGGCTCTAATATCACTGCCGTGTACTAATCATTCAAAGGAAGGCAAGGCAGAGACATCAGTGAACTTCAAAATTAAATGTTTGCTTAATTTCACTACTTGAAATACTATTCTTCAACCACTATGGAAAGTAATATAGTCATTACTCAAAAAGTAAAATTAGAACTGCCATATGACCCAGTAATTCCACAGCTGGGTATTTATGAAAAGGAGGTGAAATACAGCAAAAAGACACTTGTACCTCCATATTTATTTCAGCACTAGTCACAGTACACAAAATATGTAATCAATCCAGATGCCCTTCAGGGGATAAGTTAATAAAGAAAATGTGGCATATTTACAAAATGAAATAATATTCAGTCATAAAAAGAATGAAATCCTGTCATTGTAGAAGTATGAATGCAAGTGGAGGACATTATGTTGAATGAAAAGAGCCAGACATGCAAAGACAAGCAGCTCATGATTGCACAGTGGTCACTAGAGATGGAAATGGCAAGTGGAAAAGGGACAGAACAAATTAAGGTGGTCATTTGGGGACTAAGAAGCATGTAAGGTAGGTGTGTGCATGTATGTAAAAATCACAGCAACCCCATAATTTGTACAATTAATATGTGTTGATAATTTTATTTTAGCAGTACTAGGGTTTCCAATTACAGCATTACGTGTGCTATGGAGGCACTCTACCACTTGAGCCACTCTGCCTGCCCCATGTTCTGTTGGAGTATTTTGACATAGATTCTCCTGAAATATTTGCCTGGGCTGACTTTGAAACCCTATCCTCCTCATCTCTGCCTCCTGAGTACCTAGGAATACAAGCCTGAGCCACCAACACACAGATGTGTCAATAATTATAATAAACAACTACTTCAATAGCAATAAATAGTATGCCACCATAAATGTGCTCTACAAAATCTGAGTCAAAAATGATGTAAGTAAATAGCACTTATATTCTTGATTAAGTATATGAAAACATTTTACCTCAAAAACAGAGATTAACATTTTTTAGTGTTTCATGTTTAATGAATTTATAAATAGTATTCATCTAAAATTCTTGACATTATAAGCCTGAATAGGTTGTTAAGCATTCTGATATCAATCATATACATATATTTTGGGATGGAATACTTTGAATTGTACAGGAAAACTCTAAAAGTGTTATGAAACACAGCTAAACTAAAATCACCGAGAAGCAAAGCCAAAGTATCTTGAAGTATTCCATTAATTAGAGCACACATTCTCATTTTGTGAAATATGATATTGATGCAGCTTTTAAGGAAAGTTTAAAGTTTATTAGCTTAGTTACATTTGCTGAATGATGTAAACGAAATGAGTATTTCTTAAAAATGAGAGCTTCAGAGATTCTTACAAATTATACACTTCTATTTTTCTTTTAACTAACACAAATTTTTTTGACTTTACTTAGCATCCATAAGTCAACCAGATAGCTCAGTATTTCCTGAAGAGTTATACCAAAAATCTTAAATGCAAATGAAAGAGAAAATATAACTACTGTGGTGTTACCATTAGAGGGTGCTTGAGGACAAACTGTCCTTCTAGTTTTTCTACATAAAAGTAGGCTTGCAACAGAGAAAAAGATTAAAACAAGAATGAAGGAAAATATAATGTACAAAGTGGTAAAAAATAATTCTTTAGTTAGTGTGAGGTACGGAATACAGAAAGGGCAGTTCCATCCTTGGACGCCCTGATAACTCTGTTATAAGCTCATTGCCTGTGGAGGTGCTGTAGCTGATTTTGATCACAAATGCAGCTATCTCGTCCTCCTCTACAGATTGCTGCTCTGAATTATTCTTCAGTTTCAAATGCTTAATGTCTCCTAGCTAATTGGGATAATATACATGCCGTGAAAATGAATGCTTGAGGGGTGCTTTTCTTAAAACCCTAAACTGGTTTACTAAAATATTACTAGCTTTTTTGCATTATTACTTTAATTTCCTGTACTTAAGAATTTTAACATGTTTTAATGTGTTTGCTCATAGTGACATGGCTATCCTAGCCAAGCAAAGTGGCATATCCACAACCTCAGAGATAAATAACAACTATGTCTAATGGTATACTCTGCAACTGGATAGAGGGCATTCTCTGACAAAGTTTGCATGTTGAGACATTGCTTCAGGGGAGTCCCATAACTGCTGTGACAATATCTTTTGAAAATGAAGGCCTCAAATAACCAAGGCAATGATGATCAAAAAGAGAAACACTGGAGGTACCACAATTCCCAACTTCAAAGTGTACTACAGAGTCTTAGAAATAAAAACAGCACTGTACTGGTAGAAAAACAGATATGAACACAAGTGGAACAAGTTACAAAATCAGATATTAATGTACGCAGCTATGCTCACCTGAGTTTTGAGAAAGGAGCCAAAAACATATGATGGAGAAAAGACAGCCTCTTCAACAAATGTTGCTGTGAAAACTGGTTATCTGAATGCAGAAAACTGAAACTGGATGAATGTCTTTCATCCTGTACAAATATCAAATCAAAGTGGATTAGGAACCTTAATGTATGTCCTGATTCTTTGAAGTTAGTGCAGGGAAGAGCAGAAAATAGACTATAGGGATAGGCAGTAACTTCCTAAATAGAATGGCTCAAACAACTCAGAGAAAGGACTGACAAACGGAAATATATGAAACTGAAAAGCTGCTGCCCAACAAAGAAGTGGTCACCAGATTAAAGAGACAACTAGCAGAATGGAGAAAATCTTTGCCAGTTGTACAACTGACAAAGGCTTAATGACAAGAATACACAGGGAACTCAAAAAACTAAACTCTGAAAAAAGAAATCAATGACCCAATTAAGAAATAGGCACATGAACTGAACAGAGTTTTTCAAAGTCAAAATAACCGAAAAAAAGAAAAAGAAAGAAAGAAAGAAGAAATACTCAATATCCTTAGCCAAAAGGAAATGTAAATCAAAACCATGTTAAGATTCCCCCTCTCTCTAGTTAGAATGGCTATCATCAAGCAAACAAACCACAACAAGAATGTGGGGTTAAAGGAAACCTCATACACTATTTTTGGGAATGTAAAATTAGCATAACCACCATGGAAAACAGTATGGAGGCTTCTTTAAAATCTAAAAATAGAACTATCCTATGATCAGTAAAACCACTCTTAGGGATATACCCAAAGGAATGTAAGTAAGTCTACAATAAAGGTACCTACACACTCATGTTTATTGCAGCATTATGCACAACAGTCACACTATAGAAACAGCTAAGATGCCCCACAACCAATAAATGGATTAAGAAAATGTAGTATTTGCTTACAATGTTGTTTTATTCATCCATAAAGGAGAATGAAATTTTGCCATTTGCAGGTATATGGATGGAACTGGAGAACATCATCTTAAGTGACATTAGACAGGTTAAGAAAACCAAAGTCTGCATTTTTTCTCTTATATGTGTAATATAGACCCAATAAAAATACAAGCAATATTATATATACATAGAAATATATACAGAGCATGTATTTAAAGTTGATGCTGATAGAGGAAATCAAGGGATGGGGAAAAGAAAGATAGTGAATAATAATTCAATACATCACATCTGTGTAGGAACAAGATGCAAAGAAGCATTCTGAAAACGGTTAAACAGCACAGGATGGGGGGAAACAGCAAGCAAGTTCAGTGGAGGAGGAATACATTGACTTAAACACAACACTTATATAGATATAATAACAAGGCAAAAATCCCACTAAACAATAAACAGACACCTAAACAACAAAAGACAGAAATGAAAAACTGATCACACTAAGGGAAGGGCACTTAGTGGATGGGTACTATAAAAGAAGGAAGTAAAGAAGGTGAATGTAGTTGATGTACATTCTATACAAGATTGAAGATAGATTCCATCCCCTTGTGCCTTTTTGGGTGGGGTTTTATAAAGCATTGCCCAGGACTGGGTAGTGGTTGAACTCTGGTGTTTTCTGCAAGGCAAAATGAGAACTGTATGACCTGCTACTCAAAAAATCTGTACAGTCCTGGTACTAGGGTAGGTAGACAAGCTTTAGAGCATGGGCTTCAGAATGTACATGCTGAAGCAGGGCTTTAGGTTAGATGGTGGTGTTAGGTTTGCTGGGGTCCTGATGTGCTGCTATGAGGCTCTGAAGATGTATCCTTTACCATTCTGGACATTCCAGGTGGTAGATGCTCTTACATTTACATGGAGAGTGAACTTAGAAGAGAAGCATGATGACCCTGCCTGAACATGTAAAGATATTCTGTGCTTCTCTCACATGGTGGAATGGTTTGAGAGGAAGATAGGGCAATGACAAAGAAGAAGGGAAAATGCCTTTTTTAAAATTTGTGTAAATGAAAGTGTGTTATTGAGCAAACACTGCAGTTGTGTCTATATTTAGGTGTCTATTCTGGTCACAAAAACAGAATCACTAACCAGGGTATAAAAAGCAAAGGCAATCCAGATCAAGCTGGGCTGACTGCAAAAATCTGTTCCTTATGTTTGGGTGCCCATGTAATTCCCCACAGTGCCTTTTCACATGCCTTTCTTTATTAATTTTTTCCACAAAATCAACAGGTCAAGTTATTTAATGATGCTTAAAAATAATCATCATGAGAAAAGCAGGTAATATGTCTTAATAATGTGGATTCCTAAAAATATAATGTGCATAAAGAAGTAGAAAAAAACAACCTTTAAAAGCAGTCAACAGTATACAAACATACTAATCATTGATGTAAAAGAGCACTGTGACATAAAACAAAATCTTAAATATTTATTTGAAAAGGTATTTTCCCTTCAGTGTACAGAATTCATAACAACTTCTGGATTATCTAGCTTCACAAAAAAATTGAACTTTTATGTTAATACAAAATCAGACCAAGTTGTATAGATTTGTTTCTCAAAGAAACCAAAAAATCCTCATGAATCATCTTTTTCTTATGTTTACTGGGCTGCATTAATGTTTTCTTTTTTCTCTAACTATTCATCTCCCTATTTTTCCTGACCTTGCACCCAAGCATGCCAGACAGAATGAAAGAAGACCAAGATTCTACACTGACTATTTGCAAGGGAGTAGAAAGTATAGTAACTGCCACAATGGTTTTACTTGTTTAAAAAGGGAGAAACCAACTTAATGATTCTGATACATGAAGGAAACAGAGTGTGGGATTTCTACCTCACCCAAGGAACCATTGATAGCAAATTATGGGTAAAAGAATTGTGACCAAAGTCCAGAAGAGGTAAAGTTTGAGTCAGATCATCTTGTGCTTCTCTGGTGTTTGTGTCTAATGGGCAGAGTCCATTTCTTAAACCACTGTGACTCAGAAAAGAAGACCCCTACTTCTGAAACTCCACAGGAAGAAACATCCATGCCAGTATAACTGCAAAATCAAGGTTTGTCTGAGAAACAATTCTAATAATGAAGGAGGAAAGAAGGGAGATGCAAGTCCAATCTGGCTCAAGCCCAGGGCAGGCCAAGAAAGAAGAAACTGAAAGAGAAGAACCTTGGATCACAGCATTTCTACAAAGAGCACTCAATGAACTTCACCTTACTCTTCAACCAAGTTACAAAGAGAGTTCTTTAATCCTTATCTTCTGAGTAAATTCACTAGTCAGATCAACTGAAATGTTTCAGAACAACTACAATTGCTAAACCTCAATGTGTCTTCCCTTTCTCCCCAATGATATTAACTATACATGCAGTATATAATTATATCTATTAGAATGTAAAATATAATATATTTAATATTTAAATATCATATTTAATAATGAATAACTTTGTTGAATGTTTGTAAGAAATACTGAGATGATCTCCCTAAAATGGGAAACAGGGACTATCGTGTCTGCCTTTCAGGATTTCACCTCTTGAGAGTTCAGTTGTTTAGGTGCTGCTATAGCTCTACTGTTATTAGCTCCAACCAATCCCACATATTGGTTGGGAATCTGATCTTGCTATTGGCTACTTCATACCTTTAAACTGCCTACCTTATAACATCATTCTCCCACCAAGCCTCCTGCCACCCAGTAGAATCTTGGTGTTTCCATGGAGTTGTCTGTAAACAAATCTGAATCACCCCAAGTGACCAGTGACCAGTGCTCTTCAGATTTGACACGTGCACTGTTTGACTTCTGCTACCCAGACAGGTATCATCTCCTCATCTCTTCTATCTGCATTTGATGTTAACGCTTTTCTGACCATGTCAGGTAAGGAAAGAAACTTTTTTTAAAAAAACAGCTTTTTAGAATCTAATGAACCAATTAGATTTCCTCACTGACCCTAAATTTAGTAGTAGAGTCAAAACAGCTTAGAGTAATGGGGGGAAGTATTCAACTAGAAATATGGGAACATAATTTCAATTTTGCCTTTCACATTTTACTAGGCATGTGACCTTGGATACATTGTTTACTCTCCTACAAAATGTCTTCTCATCTACTACATGAGGGTAATGTACTGCCCATTTTCTGTTCTTTTTCTTCTAATAGTGATATCAGAAACTTCTTTGGAGTGTTAGTTTCAACAGAAACAGAGAAAAACCTAGGTGGTATTAAAAAATTAGCACTATGTACCAGGATGCTTCATGTATAACAGTCATTATCCACTAATATTTCTACTTTAGTATTTCAAATTTACCATGACCAAAATTATTCATGGGTTTTGGAATTTTCTGTTTAGACTAGGTGAAAAGAGAAATGGGAAGGGAAGAGGGAGAGGACTGAGTTATCAGAAGGGAAGACAGTCTAGAGAAAGGAAGTTTGGGATTTTTTTCATTAAGCATAGGCTTCGAGTAACTTGAGGGAGTGAAGAAAATATAAAAATGAGGAAAGAAAAAATATAAGAATGAAAGAGATGCAGAGGAGGGAGACATTCTCAAGAAAAAAGAGATGGTCTGGGACAGAATGTTGAAGAGAAGCAATATTTTATAAATTTACACTCAAAAAGCGTAGCTTGAAATTTACGCAGAGCAAAGCAAACCGAAGTTAATTTCAGTAAATGCTTGCACTGATGGACTAGTAAGGTAAATAAGGGTAGAACAGGGTATTAACTCACACTGATTGTATTTTTTTGATTGACTCTGGACACAGATGATACTGGACAGTTTTGAATATAAACATTTTAGAAGCACATCTACAAAATAATTCTTCTAATAAACACACTAAGAAACGGGGCTACAAAGAAGGCTGATATAACAGAATTACCAGTATTCTTTGTCATTCTGATTTTTAAAATACATGGATTTTTTTAAATCATGGATCCTAACTTGTATCAGAAGTAAGTTTCAAGTAAAATATGCTTTTTATCTTTTCAATAATATTTTTCCTTTTTTGGCAGTATTGCGGTTTAAACTAAAGGTCGACCCTTTGCCAGGCAGGCACTCTACAACTTGAGCCATGAATCCAACCCAATAATTTTCTTCATAAATCTGAATACATAGTTATTAATAGTCACTAACAGTTTTTAGACACAAGAATCAAAATAAAGAATTTTCTAAGAATAAGAAGTCTCCACATCTCTAATTCCACATTTATCTAAAAGAATGTTGTGATGTCTTTTGGATTTTCGATATTTAAAAGAATTGTTTTGAGCTGGAGGTGTAGTTCAAGGACAGAGTTCATGCTTATCAATTATCTCAGGAAACCCTCACCCATAATTTTTTCATTGTTTTAGTTCAATTTTTTTCAGGCTTCAGGGGTGATATGCTCCTTTAAGTTAAAGATGATTATTAGCTAGCTTTTGAAGATAAATATAGAAACTTTCACAATGCTTTTAAGGTGGTTATTTTTGTGATTTTTATGTAGCTAAATTAATTGAACTATCTGTCTAGTAGGAATAATATCTTCGATGTGGTGGATAATATTCAGAAAAATACGAATAAGCACTATAATGCAGTTCCTTTACATTGATTGGTTTTTCTCCACTTTATAATATTTTATTTTGTTTTGTTTTTCATTTGGGGAATGATGTCTTGGTATGTTGCTTAATATGATCTCAAACACTTGGGCATTCCTGAGTGCTGGTGCTACAGATACTCCCAGATTCATGCCACTATTTATTGAAATATTGGTCTACATAAAAAATGGCTACCTAAATAATTACATTTGCTGCATTTATCTGCTTGTTACACCCTTCTTAATGATATATTCTCTGTGAGTATATACTGTTTAAAGTACATTCAAAATAAATCCATGTAGGGAGTTTGGTGCCTGGAATCCCAGCCATTCAGAGATTGAGGTGGGAAGACTATAAGTTTAAGGGAAGCCTGGGAAATTTAGTGACACCCTGTCTCAAAAAAAATTTTTAATCCAAAATCATCTTCTATTGTAGGTGTTTTTTAAAGTAATAGTATTCACTAAAATAAAGTACATAATATTCATTTTCATAATATTATATGGGTGATAACATTATTTATTAGTAAATTTATTATGCTTTGATCCTGACTATCCAAATTTTCATTAATATTATATTTTTTGTAGTTTTTCTGTCTTTGCAGAGCTTACTATGTATTCCTCCTTACAATTCATATATAAATGTCACTTTATTCGTGGATTAGTTACCACTATTATTATTGAATAGTAACATGTAACAACAATACATGAATTATTGACAATAATTCAATAATAATTCAACAACCTGTGGTGGAGAAAATTTAAATAACTTTTTTTCCAAAGGGCATTTTTTGAGAAAGAAACTCTCAGGTACTTATTTTGACTTAGGATTAGAAGTCAGGCTTCAAAGGGTAAACAATGACGCTTTAAATTTATCTTCCGGTCTGTGTTGTAAGTGAAATCTCTGAAATGATGTGCGACCTGCACCAACAAAATGATGCAGTGAGGGTAAAACTGAGGCTAGCATACTGTTTCCTTCCTTCCTTCCTTTTTTCTTTTTTCTTTTGTTCCATACTCCTTCCTCTCTTTCATTCTTGGCAGTTCTAGAGATTGTACTCAGGGCTTCATGACTGCTAGGCAGGTGCTCTACCCCTTAAGCCACACCACCATCCATCTAGCTCTAGTTATTTTTGAAATGTGGTCTCACCTTTTGCCTGGGCTGGACTGTGATGTTCGTATTTTATGCTCCCCGCTATACCTACACTGACAGGCATGTGCCAGAACACCCTAAAATTGATTGAAATGGGCTCTGGTGAATGTTTTTTGCCTAGGTTGGTCACAAATCATAATTCTCCAGCTCTCATCCACCCAAGTAGCGAGAATTAGAGGCTTGAGTCATCGCCCAGCTAGTAGTACTAGTTTCTAATAAATAAGAAAACAAAAAGTCCTATGTATTGAGATGATCAAGTGGTTTTTGTCTTTGCTTCTGTTAATGTTGTGTACTACATTTATTGATTTTTGTATGTTGAACCACCCCTGCATTCCTGGGATGAAGCCTTCTTTGTCGTGGTGAATGATCATTTTGATGTATTGTTGAATTCGGTTTGCCATTATTTTGTTGAGGATTTTTGCATCAATGTTCATTAAGGAGATTGGCCTATAGTTCTCCTTTTGGGAGGTGTCTTTGACTGATTTTGGGATAAGTGTAATACTGGCTTCATAAAATGTGTTAGGCAGTTTTCCTTCCCTTTCTATTTCATGGGATAGTTTAAAAAGGGTTGGTATTAGTTCTTCTTTAAAGGTCTGATAGAATTCAGCAGAGAATCCATCAGATCCTAGTCTTTTCTTAATGATAAAAAACTGAAACCATTCCCTATAAAATCAGGAATAAGACAAGGATGCCCACTATCTCAGCTCCTGTTCAACATAGTACTGGAATTACTAGCCAGAGCAATTACACAAGAAGAAAGAGTAAAAGGAATATAAATAGGTAAATAAAGTGTCAAAGTAATCCTATTTCCAGACACTATAATTCTATACCTTAAAGACCCAAAAAACTCTACTCAAAAGCTACTAGACACCATCAACAGCTATATCAAGGTAGCAGGATATAAAATCAACATAGAAAAATCATTACCATTTCTATACACTAACAATGAACAAACTGAGAAAGAACATGTGAAAACAATTCCATTTACAATAGCCTCAAAAAAATCAAATACTTAGTTGTAAACTTAACAAAGGATGTGAACAACCTCTACAATGTCATTTCTGTACAATGAAAACTATAAATTTCTGAAGAAAGATTGAGGAAGACTATAGAAAGTGGAGAGATCTCCCATTCTCATAGTTGGTTGAATCAACATAATAAACATGTCTATACTCCCAAAAGTAATCTACATGTTTAATGCAATTCCCATCAAAATCCCAATGACATTCATCAAACAGATTGAAAAATGTACCGTTAAATTTATATGGAAATACAAGAAGCCATGAATAGCCAATGCAATACTCAGTAAAAAGGCCAACACTGGAGATATCACAATATCTGACTTCAAACTATATTACAAAGCAATAGCAATAAAAACAGCATGGTACTGGCACAAAAACAGACCTAATGACCAGAAGAACACCATAAAGGATACAGATATGAAGCCACACCACTATAATCAACTCATCTTTGACAAAGGCGCTAAAAATATACAATGGAGAAAAGAGAGCCTCTTCAACAAAAACTCCTGGGAAAACTGGTTAGCAGTCTATAAAAAACTGAAACTAGATCCAAGTTTATCATCCTATACCAATATTAACTCAAAATGGATCAAGGACATTAATATCAGACCCCAAACTATAAAGTTAGTACATGAAAGAGTAGGAAATACTCTGGAATTAATAGGTAGAGGGAACAACTTTCTCAATGGAACCCCAGCAGCTCAGCAACTAAGAGATAGCATAGATAAATGGGACTCATAAAATAAAAGCTTCCACTCAACAAAAGAAATGGTCTCTAAACTGAAGAGACCACCCACAGAGTGGGAGAAAATATGTGCCAGCTACATATCACACAAAGGACTGATAACCAGAATTTATATGGAACTCAAATTAAATTCTCCCAAAATTAATGAACCCATAAAGAAATGGGCAAGTGAACTAAACTGAACTTTGTCAATGGAAGAAATTCAAATGGACAAAAGACACATGAAAAAATGCTCACCATCCCTAGTGGTAAAGGAAATGCAAGTTAAAACTACACTAAGATACCACCTCACCCCTGTTAGAATAGCCATCATTAGCAACACCACTAACAACAGGTGTTGGCGAAGATGCAGGGAAAAAGGAACCCTCTTGCACTGCTCTTGGGAATGCAAACTAGTGCAACCACTCTGGAAAAAAACTTGGAGGCTTCTTAAAAATCTAAACATAGATCTGCCATATGATCCAGCAATCCAATTCCTGAGGATGTACCCAAAGGAATATGACACATGTTACTCCAGAGGCACTTGAACACCTATGTTTATTTCAGCACTATTCACAGTATCCAAGTTATGGAAATAGCCAAGATGCCCCACTAAGGATGAATGGATTAAGAAAATGTGGTATTTATACACAATGTTATTCTACTCAGCCATGAAGACAGATGAAATCTTATCAATTGCAAGTAAATGGATGGAACTGGAGAACATCACATCATCCTGAGTGAAGTTAGCCTGGTTCAGAAGACCAATAATCATATGTTTTCCCTCATATGTGGACTTTAGATCAAGTGCAAATACAGCAAGGGGATTGGACTTTGATCACATGATAAGACTAGAGCACACAAGGGAGGTATGAGGATAGGTAATAAACCCCCAAAACATGACAGTATTTGACATCCTCAATGCAAAGGAACTAATGCAGAAACTTTGAAGTGACAGAGGCCAATAGGAGAAGGGAATCAGGAACTAGAGAATATATCAGTTTGAGAAGAATCAACTTAGAATGTAACACATATGTACATGGAACCAATGCAAGGAATTTCCATGTATGGCTATCCTTATTCAGTGAGCAAAAACCCTTTGTCCTTCTTATTATTGTTTATACTCTCTCTTCAACAAAATTAAATATTAAGGCAGAACAGGTTCTGCCTGGAAGTGAAGGGGTGGGAATGAGAGGGAGTGGGTGGGGAGAAAGGGACAGTTCAGGGGGAAGGGGGGAGAAATGACCCAAATATTGTGTGTGCATATGAATAAAAAAAGAGAAAAAGAAGAACACTTCTTACTAATAAAAAAAGAAATACATCAAGAAGAAATAACAATTGTTAACTTATATGTGAACAATATTGGTGCACTCAAATGCAATGATGAGGCTGGGTGATAGTAGCACACACCTGTAATCCTAGCTACTAGGAAGGCAGAGATCAGGAGGATTAGAGTTCAAAGCCAACCTGGCAGTTTGCAAGACCCTATCTCAAAAATAACCATCACAGAAAAGGGCTGGTGAAGTGGCTCAAGGTGTAGGCCCTGAGTTCAAACCCCAGAACTGCAAAAGAAAAATACAATGATGAAATTTGCTAAAATTGCTGTAAGAAATTGAGGTGGGAATGAGTAGAAATCATAAAGGGGGTGAATTAGATCAGGGTACTTTATATGCAAAAATGGAAGTATCACATGAAATCCCTGTGTTCAACTGATACATGCTAATAAAAGTGAGAAAACAAAGAAAAAAATGGGGGGATTTCAGTGGCACTGAGTTGGGAAGAACTACTTTCCTTTAGATACAATGCCTATTTAGTGTGGTTGTTTTAAAACATGTCCAAGTTCAGGTCAAGTGATTGTGAATGTTTTAAAGTGTTTCATAGACAACATGGCAAGCAGATATCACTTTTAAAAAAAGTTACCCAGTAAGGCCAAGAAGAGATATAAACACCTGGCCTCTTGAGAAAATTCCTGACTGGGAACAAAATAATAAATGTCACTTTGAAGCACCAAATTTTGAGGTGCATTACATCAATAACTTGAAGATGCTGATACTGAATGTGAGTTGCTGTCATTTAAGAAAAAATAATACAACAAAAACATTTAGAATGAATTGGACAAGACAGTAGGTAGAAGCAGAAGTGATATAAAAATAGAGAAAGCCAAAAGGGCTCCAAAGGGACTGTACATGGAAGCCTAATGTGTCATTTTCACTCTTTGAGAACAGTTTAAAATCATTTTTTATTGTTCTCTTGACAGAGATTCAAACACACAAGTGTACACCAGTGTCCAGACCAGCATTATTCACAGTAGGCAAAAGTTGGACGAAACCTACTTGTCCTTCGATGGAAAAACAAGTAAAAAGTATTGTACATAAACATGATTGTTAAACAATCAGAACCTTTTTATTAATATATTGCTACCTAAATCATTAATTTTATGAAGTCAGTAAACTTCTGTAAAGAGAAATTGCATTACTAGTAGCACATAGTATCAACATGAATACAAAAAGTAAAAATGTCAGTGAGATTTTTATGCTGCCTAAAGTATTCCTATATGCAAATATTAGAGTAAGTAAATTTCCATTTCACTCTGACAAAATTTACATGGAAGGGACTTAAAAAATTTTCACTTAATAGATTTTCCTTCAGGTTTTCAATTTTCACTGATCTCTTTTATTTATTGTAATATTTAACCTGTAATTTTTAAGTTGAAGACTAAAATATATGTTTTAAAATAATTATTCTCATGCCAATTTTAAAAACACCACATAATTTCCAAAGAAACAACTGAAATTACTTAATTTCATAAAAATTTTAGCAGTAGATTATTGGGTAAATGTATCATCTCTCTGTATTTTGTTCATGCTAGGAAAACTTTAGGTATGAAGTGCAAAAAATATGCATCTTCCCTTTGATTTGTTTATTCATTTATTGGTCTATTTTGTGGGGCTGGGATTGAACCTTTGGCCTTGGCCATAAAATTCATGAACTATTCCACTGAGTTCCACTCTTAGTCCTAAGGTATGCATTTCAAATAACATAAAGATGAAGTGTTTCCCAGGCTTCACATAAATATACATATTATCATGGTTTGTATACTTCTCAGTCTATACTGCTTATTTGCTCTATAATCACTCAAGTATTTATACTTTTGCACACGTTCTTGCTTCTGCACAGCATGTTGTCCAGTGTTTGCATGTAGATCCAGTAATTCTTGTGACTAAAACAAAGAAAATAATGCTTTATATATAATGCATTACGAATCTGTCCATTCTACGTTTTTGTGCTAAGATTAACTGGAACATACCAAAACCCTTTCATCTGCAGACTGAGATTAGGAACTTTTGTGTTGAAATTGCAACATTCATAGAGTTGTTGCAATATGAATTTAATGCAACACACATTTAAATTAATACTAGCCTAAGGTAGTATTTGCCAGAAAAGCTTAGTTACCCATGCTCTAGGACTAAAACATATTATTCTTGTTTTTAAATTATATTTTAATGATATTCAAATACACAAAATTGCTAGAACAGGGGGAGGGGAGAGCAAATTCCCTATGGTAAGATTTTTCATTTGGGATTCAAGCAAGTATGATTTGAAAAATTTATATATATCTATGACCATAGCCATGCCAAGGAAGATAATAACTAACAATTAACACAGATCTTTAAGTGTCAAGAACAGGTCACATTGAACAGTATGACAGGCAGTATCTGCACAAAACCCTGAATGCTGGATCTGAGTCCCAGCTCCACCAGTCATTGTCTTTGTGATCTTGAGCAGTTAACATTTCCGTGTCTAAGTGCCTTCATTGGTAAAAATGAAGGTAGATAATGATACCATCTACTTCACTGGATAGTTGAGGAGGTAAAATTAGGGGTATAGACTTACACAGGTACAGGGCACATAGAGATCATACATAAAACTGCTGCTTGCATTAGTATTATGATTTATTTTATACTCTAATAAAATGTGATATTTTAGACAGGTGGCACTCAAAAGGAAAAAAATGGGAGCATATATTCAAGAGCACATCAGAATTTCATGAAACTTTTACCAGTTCCACTAATCAACAGTACTTTTGTGGACTCAAAATAATATAAGGCTTATTTTTCCTCAGTACTACTTGGTGTACAATGATCATGGTGCTCAGTGCAAGTGGCACCTCCTGGACTTAGTAGTATGTAACTGACATAATCATCAGCAAGCTAAGCTACTGACCTGAAAATAATGGAGCCTATTGTGCAATCAAGGTTACAAAATCAATTCATTCACATCAGGAATTCAGGCTGGGATGCCTTGGCTGGTTCACCTTCATTCAGAAGATGAGGACATGAAAGTTATGTGGAATGGCACGTCAGAAAAGCTCTAGCCAGAGCTATTTACTTGGTAAAATACTATAAATTCATAAATCCCTGTTCTGGTTACATAATGTAGGTATAAAGGACTTAATCTTAACCTAACAAGGGCTAAGCAAAAATATTTCCAATTTATTCACCAACAGGGACTATGAATATTACTAGGTCTAATCCCTCCTTAGATAAATGTAGACAAAGTGTAGATTATCTCCATGTCAAAAACAGAAATAGCAATGTAAAATCAACAAATAAATTGCTCTACAAAGACAAGAGGAGGCTGACAAGAGTAAGGTCAAGAAGACTCAGAGGAATCAGTCAATGCTTTGTGAAAAAGTAAACTGTTAGCCAGATCTGAATTAAGGAAGTCAAATTAATAAAAACTGAAAAGACAGAAAGGATACCATGTAAAGGCAAAGAGATGGAAAAATCAGCCCAATTAACTCAGAGGTTAAACTCCTAGAGACAGGAAACACACATGCTCACAAAATAGCTTGCAAATGAATGTGAATAGCAGTATTATTAATAACAGACAGGAAGGAGTATCAACCTAAGTCCCATGTAGTGACTGATGGTTATGTGGAACAACCACATAATTGAACATTACTAAACAACAGAAAGAAATAAGGTACTGATAATTGCTATCACACAGGTGGCTCACACATGTAATTCTAGCTACTCAGAGACTGAGATTGGTAAGATTATGTTCCCAGGCAAAAAAAGTTTGCAAAACCCCATGTCAATGGAAAAATCATTAGGCCTTGTGGTATGCAGAAAATGGAATGGTTATGGTCCACACTGACCTGGGAAAAATGCAAGACCCTGTCTCCAAAATAACCAGAGAAAATCTCAGTACAGGCAAAATAAGTCCTTATAATCATAATTATAAATGAAAAAATGAAATGAAAAGGAATTTCCTAAGTTTTCAAATACTTTTTAAGGTAACCTAAAACATTTGCTTTTACATGGAAGGAATAATGAACTTTCTTTAAAGCTATCTGGAAATGTATGAAATATATGTACATGCACCTTAGGCTGTAGACATATCTCGGTCTAGAGCAGCTGCATAGCATCCAAACAGGCATGTGTTCCATCCCTGCACATAAAATATTACATGAAAACAAAAGCCCATTTTCCTGAGATGAAGTATGGTGGTAGCACAATTACCTAAGAATATATTACAGCATGTCATTATTTTAAGGAGTTCTTTACTGAAATAGGGGATAACCAGGAACAAACAGTAACTCTTCTCAAAAGGTAGAAAATGACAACCAAATTATAGTCTCAGGTGTCCACATTTTTACTCCTTACCAAGCATACCACATATATGAAGTGCATGAAATCACTGCCCCAAACTTGAACATCAATTGTTATTAGCAAGTGTTTTAAGATCCTTGAAAAATCAATTATTATGGAAAATGTTAAAACTCTTCTCCTTGTATGATGCCATTGAGAATGTCCCTACTTGACTAAAGAAGTGAAGTGGACTTGAGGTAAAAGCATTACTTTCTCCAATGGAGAAAAACTGTTAGTATCACCACCAAAGTATGTTAAATGTGTATATGCACATAGAGTTTAATTCATCCATGACCTCCTTGGTACATTTAGTAGGATTTGAAAACATGCACACAGAAATCCAAACACACGTATTTCAAAATGAAAAAAGAAAATACCTCAGCACTCATTTTCTCTGTCATCATTTTTCTCTCCATTTCCTTGCAGAGGTGATTTGGCAGAACCTCATCTGGTAATATTGTAGAATTCTGTCCTTGGGAAAGCTTTCCTCTAAATCCTAGAGATACATTGAATTTTTTGTCCCACAGTATTAGGAAGGCTAGAAGGTTAGTAAGAGAAGAACATTAAAAAAAAACTGTTGAACTATAGTGCCCTTTAAAAGCAAAAGAAAGTTGTGCCCACATTAGTTAGGTTAATAAGAGTCAGTCTGAGCGCTGTGACCACACAGACATGGGCCTTTGCCACACCTCTTGCCCTTGCGTGCTTGGCAAAATGTGCCACAGGTTCAGGAGTCTTGGGAGGCAGAGTTTAGATGGAGGGATTCTCCATCCAAATTGTGCCTCTGCAACAGTCCCACTGCTGCCTGTGTGGAGCAGGCCAGGCCTGGGCAGGCTGCAGCCTTGTTCAGGCCAGGTAGCCTGTGGTTGGCTGTGGCAGTGGTGGCAGGATCTAGAAAGCCACCTCTGCTTTGGTGTTCTTGCCCTCCCTAGAATAAAAAGGATATGGAGTCTCTGAAGGCCACATGAAGGTCTTCCGCCTCATCCAGCAAGCCCTGAGGGGTTACCTTAAGACCATCACCAAGGTGAGTGTCCATGGTAGCTTGTAGGTGTGGTATGGGCTGTGTGGATCCGGGGAGGTAAACATCAGGGATGACAATGCAGCAGGCTCATTCGAGGGAGGAGGAGCAGTTGGAGCCTCTGTGTAAGTGATGGGACTACACAGTCCAGGGATGCCACTGCCAGAACCCTCTTACACTGTTGGTGGGAATGTAGACTAGTACAACCACTCTGGAAAAAAATTTGGAGGCTACTTAAAAAGCTAGACATCGATCTACCATTTGATCCAGCAGTACCACTCTTGGGGATATACCCAAAAGACTGTTACTCCAGAGGCACCTGCACATCCATGTTTATTGTGGCACTATTCACAATAGCCAAGTTATGGAAACAGCCAAGATGCCCCACCACTGACGAATGGATTAAGAAAATGTGGTATCTATACACAATGGAATTTTATGCAGCCATGAAGAAGAACGAAATGTTATCATTCGCTGGTAAATGGATGGAATTGGAGAACATCATTCTGAGTGAGGTTAGCGTGGCCCAAAACACCAAAAATCATATGTTCTCCCTCATATGTGGACATTAGATCAAGGGCAAACACAACAATGGGATTGGACTATGACCACATGATAAAAGCGAGAGCACACAAGGGAGGGGTGAGGATAGGTAAGACACCTAAAAAACTAGCTAGCATTTGTTGCCCTTAACGCAGAGAAACTAAAGCAGATACCTTAAAGCAACTGAGGCCAATAGGAAAAGGGGAACAGGTACTAGAGAAAAGGTGAGATCAAAAAGAATTAACCTAGAAGGTAACACCCACGTACAGGAAATCAATGTGAGTCAATGCCCTGTATAGCTATCCTTATCTCAACCAGCAAAACCCCTTGTTCCTTCCTATTATTGCTTATACTCTCTCTACAACAAAATTAGAAATAAGGGCAAAATAGTTTCTGCTGGGTATTGAGGTGGGGGAGAGGGAGGGGGCAGAGTGGGTGGTAAGGCAGGGGGTGGGGGCAGGGGGGAGAAATGAAGCAAGCCTTGTATGCACATATGAATAATAAAAGAAAAATGAAAAAAAAAAGAATGTTGAAGAGGTAGCAGAAGATGAAGAAGCAGAGCCTGGGATTTTCCACCAAACCTGGAGCAAGTGAGGGCAGCCAGCTAGGCATGGTTGCCCAGAGGCCCCTGGCAGAACTGCCTGCCCATGCCTCTCTAGGAGCCTTTGTATCTGTGCAGTGGTCCCACCACTGCCAGTGTCCAGGATCCCTGGCCTAGGAGTCCTGCATCCTCAATCAGCAAGTGGTGCTGTTGTCCTGGGTCCATGGTGGTAGTGGCTCTGCCATGAAGAAAGTCACCTCTGCTTCTGTGGTCCTCTCTGTGTAGAAGGAGATGGATCCCCAGGTATGGCAGACCTATGGAGTTGCCTTGTTGTGGGGAGCAAATGCCTCTAGGAGGCCTTGGTGATCACCTGCCTGTGTTCTTAAGTATCAGCAGTGGGAGGCTCCCAGTGAACTGGCACTACAGACAAAGGAGTGAAGGTGGGGCTGATTAGGAGAGATGGGCAATTGAGGAAATTGTTAGTGAAATTGAGATGGATGCTGGGAAAGGGAGTGGGTCACACTTAAGTTACATCCAGGAAATGGGAAAGTTAGCAATGATTTCAGGGCTTCCAAAATTATTTCAGGCAAATCAGTTTAGTAGGTCAATTTTCAGATAGGCTTTCCAGTGTATACAGAGGGATCCCATGATCTAGGACTTAAAGATTGTTATGGAACAAGTATTACTTATTTTTATTAGTATTGTACTTGTTCTTAGGTCATATGCATTGTACAGGGGATATTTATAATGACAGTCCCAAAATAGGCTTATTTTGTACATTGGTTAGATCAACCTCACCACCTCTCTTACCCCTCCTCTCTTAAAGCAATTGCAGAACTTTTCTCTTTTCTATTTCAAATAAGTATATGAAGTCCATCCACTATATACCCTTGCCTTAATCTCCTTCATTCACCCTCCCTCCTCCCAACACCCCCTCACACACTATGCCTATTTTAATGTCCTGTCTTTTGTTATTAATATTTCAGTTGATGTTGCAAGGATTTTCTCAGTAGGTTCCCACTGTTGGCCTACTTTACTTTGGTTGGTTCAACCCCTTCCATTACTCTCCCTTACCCTTTCACCTCCAAACAGCATCTTTCAGTAGCTTTCAATACACATGCTTATATCCTAAACCTACACATATGTTATGTTTTGTGATATTGTTGATGGCCTGCCATTCTCTTTTCCTTTCCCTCATTCTCCAAGTTCCATAGAGTACTGCCACTATTACAAACATTCCAAATATGAGTTTGTACACAATCATGATCAGTTTTGTGCATGTGTTCATCTTTTGGATATGTTCCATATATGAGAGAAACCATGTAGCCTTTGTGTCTCTGACTCTGCCTTACTTCACTTATCATGATGTCGTCCAACTGAAACCACTTACTTTACAACCACATGTCATTATTCCTTATGGCTGAATAAAACTTCATTCTGTATAAATGTCACATTTTCTTGATCCATTAATCAGTTGTAGGGCATATGGGCTCTGTTTTCTTTTGCCTGCTTGCTTCCTAATTGCAGTACAGAGGACACATGTCTGTCCACTTGCATATTTGTATATGGTGGAAATCCAACCAGGGCCTCCCTGGAGTGCTGTTGACCTTGAGCAGAGATCTTCACTAATAAATGGATATGCGTTGTCCTCCAGTTCTGCAAGGAGGAATCAATGTCATGAATAACACCTTGCTTTACTGTCCTTATCTCAATTCAGGGAAGTTGTCTTCCTGCAATGGAAATGACATCAGTGAACTTACTGCAGAAGCTGTGAGGACCAAAGGTCATAGGGTCATGACTAGAGAAAAAGTCATGCATTTCAGTTGTACAGGTAGTTCATGCTTTCTGTTTCCCTGAAGCAGGTGTTTAAAATGGCTTTTTGGAAGTAAAGTAAAATGTGTAAAGCTTAACTTTCTTGAAAGTTGTTGTGCCATTCCAGGTGAAATGTGGTTATGGGCAAAGCCTTGTAACATAGGTTATGTCTTGCTGTCATGTTCCTAATGGACATGCAGAAGTAGGAAGGAGCATTGGGTATTAGTCATATATCTTTTATTACTGAGTGATGTTCCACAGTATGGTGTATATTACACTTAGTTTAGCCTTTTACTTGTTAGTTGACATTTGATTTACTCACATTTGTTAAAGCTGCTGTCTTTGTGGAAATAATGTTTTCATTTTCTCTGGGGTGCATACCTATAATAAAATCCATTTTTTGGTGATAGGCATATGTTTACAATTGTCATCACCTACCAAACTGAGTGTGGTTACCAGTTTCCATTTGCCTAAGCAGAACAAGTGGGTTCCAGGTGCTTTTTATGCTCAGTTTTAGCAGTTCCAGTAGATGTGTGGTGTTATGCAGTGGTTTTCCTTATTTTCCTTTTGTGAATGACTATACATAGGGGGCATTCTTTCATGAGTTCTGTAAAACTCTTTTGGAGACCAGACAGAACACCATGAACAAAATTTCTCATTTTTACCTTATTTTTTTTTTTTACTTTTTGGCTGTAATGTAGTTTGAACTCAGTGCCAACACTCTGCTCCACTCAACCAGCACTTTTGTGTGATTATTTTTTTTAAATAGGATCTCACAAACAGCTTGCCTCAGATTGCTTTGAACCATGATTCTACTGATCTCTGTGTCATCTTGGCCTCTGGCTTGGGTCTCCCACTTTTACCCTCATGTCCTTGATTTTGTCATAAACAAGATCCAAGTGAGTTTTTTGGAAACCACAAGCAGGCTTTATTAATTGATGATTCCTTTGGTTACTCAGTATCTTTTGTGCTTCACAGATGAATTTGAGGATTGATTTTTCCGTTTCTGTGAGAGATGATAATGTCACTTCGTGGTGATGTCATTGACTTTGTAGATTGCTTTTCCTAGCATAGCCACTTTCACAATAGTAATTTTGCAGAACAGCAAAGGTCAAAGTTCTTTGTGTTTTCTAGGGCCTTTGTCAGTTTCTTTCATTGTAGGTTTATTTTGTATCCTGTGACTTTGTCAACACTGCTTATCAAATCCAAAATAATTTTTGTGGAGTATCCAGGGTCTTTTATGTTAGATCAGATCATCTGCAAATTAGCATAATCTGACTTCTTGTTTTCTATGGGTTTCCTTTTAATTCTTTGTCTTGCACACCCTCATCTAAGCTATGACATTACAGGAAATGCTTTCAGGTTTTGTCTATATTGTAGGATGTTGGCTTTCACTTTATCATAGACCCTTCATTATGCTGAAATATGTTCTTTATATTTCTAGATATATTAGGGGTTTTTATCATTGAAGGATGTTGACATTGTACAAGGTATTTTTCTGCATCTGTTGAGATGATCATGGGATTATATTCCTTTGCTCTCTTTATGTGCAATGTATCACATATACTAATTTGCATATGTTGAATCATCCTTATTTCTTAGAAGGAATCCAACTTGATGGTGGTTTATGATTCTGTTATGTAGTTTATTTTGCCAGAAATTAGTACAATTTTTGTATCATGTTCATTGTGAATCTTGTATTGTCAATTGCTTCTTTTTCCACGTCCTTAGCTGTTTGGCATTGTGATAGTACTTGGTCAGAGAATGGGTTCAGTAGCATTTCTTGTTTTTCTGTGTTATGGAATAAATTGAGGAAAATTGGTGATAGCTTTTCTTTAAAGTTCCCTTAACATTGAGCCGTGAATCTGTCTGGAACTCAGCTTTTCTTCCTAGCAAGATTATTACTGCTTCAATGTAATTGGTTTTTGTATCTCTGGTTAGCAGGTGTGTTTCTTCCTTTTTAAATTTTGGAGGGAGGCTTAGTGAGATTGGGAGAGTGAGTGACTGAATCTGAGTGTAAGTGCAAATGTGAGAGTATTTGTATAACTGAGTGTGAGTGTAAGTGACATTGTGTGACAGTGTGCAAGAGTGAGGTGATGGTGTTCCTGGCCTCCTCTGAAGTATGTGTGGCTGTAAATGTGTGGGTGTCAGTGTGTATCTGACTGTGAAGAGGAGCATGTGTGAAAGGGAATATGAGTGTGTATGTAAATGTGTTTGAATGTGTATGGAAATGTGTGAGGGGGAGCATGAGACTCAATGGGATAGTGACAGTGACTGAATGTGAGTGTGAGTATAAATGTGTTAGTGGCTGAGTGCCATGATGTGAGTGCAAAATTGACAGAGTCTGTCAGTGTAAATATGTGTGTAAATATTCAGTGTTATCAAGTGCAGTAGATTTGTGGTAGAATGCATTTGTTTTTTAAAGTTTCACTTCCCTGATGACTATAGATAGCGGGCTTTCATTTGCGAGTTACACAGAACTCCTTTGGTGCCCAGAGAGAAACCAAGAACAACAATTTTCTCTCTTTGGATTTTTAAAATTTCTAGTGATACTGGGCTATGAAATTGGGACTACACCTTGATCCACTGGCCCAGCACTTTTGTGAGATACTTTTTGTAAGGGTGAGCATGAGTAAGGTTCAGTCACTGTGCTGAGTGTATATGTAAATGTGTGTGTTTGCATGTGTGTGATAGTGTGGGAGAGAGAAGGTGAGTGTAATTGTATCTGTATGCTTTTTACAGTATGTAAAAGTGAGTGTGAGGGAGGTAGGGTATGATGGTAAAAGTGTGTGTTTCTTGTGATAATATGTATGAGGTGAGTGTAAATGCATGGATGGTTTGAGAGACAGTGTACAAGAGTGAGCTTTAATGTGAGAGTGAATGATTATGAGTGTGTGTGGCTGTGCAAGTGTGTATGTGGAGTGAGTGGAAGTGGAAGCATGGCTATAAGTGTGAATTAATGGTGTGTGTGTAACCACATGTCAGTGCATGAGAGTGAGGATGAGTGTGTAATGTGCAATTGTCAATGTGTGACTTTGCAGGTGAGCATGAGATTGAGTGAATACATGTGTGTTTGTGTTTGGCATTGTGTTAGAGGAAGCACGAAATATAGTGGGAGTGTGAGAGCAAGCATATGAATGAATGCAGTGGTCAATGAGTGTGCTGACTGAGGGCAGCATGTGTGAGTATGAGAGTAACTGTGTGATTGTGTATGAAAGTGTGCAAGGGGGAACATGAGACTCAGCATGAGAGTGTAAGAGTGGCTGACTGTGAGTGCAAATGTGTCATTGTATGAAACTGTGACATAGGAATATGAGTGTGAAAATGAGCACCTGAGTGTAGATATGTGTGTGACTGCAAGAGTGAGTCATTGACTATCAGTGTGAATAAATGTGCATGTATAGCTGAGTGTGAGGGTGCATGACTGTGTGGGACAGTGCCCAAGAATGTGGGTGTCCCTGGGTCTGTGCTGCAGCCCTAATTCCTTACAAGAGTAGCCTGAGAGTTATGGATCCTCCCTGGCCTCAAGCCACTAGAGCTAGTCATTTCTGGAACTAAGCATCTCCCCCCATGAGGGGGCATCAGTGTCCACATACTCCACCCTTGCTGGTTGGACCCTGCCAGGCAAGGTGAGCATCCATGTGCCTTGGATTTAGTCTCCCATGATGTTGGAGAGGATAGGGACTGCCCTGCCAGCACTGCCCTGGTCCAGCCTGATGCTGCCACAATTTGAGGAGGCTGATGGGTCCTGCTTGAAAGCAGCCAGGTGTTGTGGATGGGTGTGGGTGTGGGAAATGGCTGTCAGTGCATTCCCTTTTTCCTCCAGGACCTCCTGCTGCTCTGTTTGTTTTTGCCTACTTTCTTTCTAACTGCAGTAGGGAGGAAAAAGTCCTACCTATTTGCAAATCACAGGAATCCAACCAGGGCCTCCCTGAAGTGCTCTTGACCTTGAAGAGGGATCTTTAATCTCATAGCTGGGGTTGGGCATGCATTTCCCTCCAGCTCTGCTAGGAAGTCTCTCTACATTGTTCTTGAATGTCATCCATCCCATTTCACGGTAGTCATCTTCCAGCAATGGAAGTGACCTTAATGGAAGTGATGGCAAATGCTCCCAGGAGAAAAGGCCTCAGGACAGTAACTGCAGGAAAATTCATTCCTTTCAGTTGCACAGGTGGGTCATGTTTTCCTTTTCCCTGAAGTGTCTGTTTAAACCAGCATTTTGAAAATAAAATCAAGTGTTTAAATCCTAACTTTCATGAACTTTCTACAGATGCTCCACTTGAAATGTGGTTTTGGGCAAGGGTTCTTGACAATGATTTCCCAGATGGATTGTGCCTTGCTGTCATGTTCCTGTTGGACATGCAGAAGTAGGAAGGAGCTCTGTATGCTACTCATTTATTCCTTTTTGTTCCTGAGTGGTATAACATGTTGTGGGTAAACTACACTCAGGTTAGCCATTCACCTGTTAGTTGACATTTAATTTGTTCCTATTTATTAGAAATACAGCTGCAATCTTATTGGGAAATACTGCTTTCCTTTTCTTTTGGGTACACAACTACGAATAGAATCCCATGGTTATGTGAGATATACATGTTTGCAATGGCCATCTCCTGCCCAACTTAAGTGTGTGTACCAGTTTATGTCAAGCTATGTAGAGTGAGTTCCACTTGCTTTATATTCAGTGTTAGCAGTTGTGGTAGATGTATGGTGGAATGTATTTTTTTTAAGTTTCATTTCCCTCATGAATATAAATAGCTGGCTTTCATTTGTGAGTTGCATAGAACTTCTTTGGTGCCCAGAGAGAAACCAAGAACAATTTTCTCTCTTTCTGTCTCTTTTTTTAAAATTTCTAGTGATACTGGCCCAGAAATAGGGACTACACCTTGATCCACTGGCCCAGCATTTTGTGAGATAGTTTGTGCGAGTGAGCATGAGTAAGGGTCAGTCACTGTGCTCAGTGTGAATGCAAATGTTTTTGAGTGTGTGTGATAGTGTGGGAGAGAGAAGGTTAGTGTAATTGTGTCTGTAAGCATGAGAGTGTGAGGGAGTCAGGTTAAAAGTGTTTCTGTGTGACAGTATGTGAGAGGTGAGTGACCATGAGTGTAAATTAGTGAGTGGTTTTGGGAGACAGTGTATGAGAGTGAACTTTAGTGTGAGAGTGAATGACTGAGTATGAATGTGCGTGTATCTTTGTGAGTGTGTATGTGCGAGTGAGTGTGAGTTGAAGCATGGCTATGACTATTAAAGTTGTGTGTGTAACCATGTGTCAGATGGTCCATGAGAGTGAGCGTGAGTGTGTAAATGAGTTATTGTCAATTTGTGTGTGAGTGTGCTTATGAGAATGTGAGTGTAAATGTGTGTGTTTGTGTGACAGTGTGAGCAGGAGCACATGATGTAGTGGGAGTGTGAGAGCATGTGATTGAATGTACAGGGGTCGATACATGTGCTCAATGAGGGGAGCGTCTGTGAGCATGAATATGAGAGGAACTGTGTGTGATTGTGTATGAAGGTGTGTGGGGGTGAGCTTGACACTCAGTGGGAGTGTGAGAGTAGGTGACTGTGTGAATGTGTCATTGTGTGAAAGTGTGACATAGGGAGTATGAAAGTGACTGAAAGCTCTGAGTGTGTATATGTCTTGTATATGTGTGTGACTGCAAGAGTGAGTCAGTGATTATGAGTGTGAGTAAATATGTGTGTATAGCTGAATGTGAGGGTGAGTGATTGCATGTGCCAGTGTGCGAGACTGTGGGTGTCCCTAGTCCTGTTCTGCAGCCATACTTCCTTCCACAAGTGGCATGACAGTCATGGATACTTCAACATCAAGCCACTGGAACCAGGCCATTTCTGGAACTGAGCACCTCTTCCCAAGAGTGGGGCATCAGAAGTGCACCACTGTGCCAGTCTCCATTCACTCTCCCATTCATTTATCACCTCACTTCCCCTCAATGCCAATACTCAAGTGTAATTTAGAGAAGAATTTTCCTGATAAGAGAGCCTAAGGCACTAGAGAAGTGTAACTTTGTACTTATGAAAGACAATGAAGGAAGGAAATCTAATGGAATGACTTTCTCCATTAAATTTAAGTCAAATGTGATAATATCTTTTAAAAATATTTTTTATTATTCATATGTGCATACAATACTTGGGTCATTTCTTCCCCTGCCCCCACCCTCCCCCTTACCACCCACCCCACCCCCTACCTCTGCCCCCCACCCCCTCAATACCCGGCAGATACTATTTTGCCCTTATCTCTAATTTTGTTGAAGAGAGAGTATAAGCAATAATAGGAAGGAACAAGGGTTTTTGCTTGTTGAGATAAGGATAGCTATACAGGGAGTTGACTCACATTAATTTCCTGTGCATGGGTGTTACCTTCTAGGTTAATTCCTCTTGACCTAAACTTTACTCTAGTTCCTGGTCCCCTTTACCTATTGGCCTCAGTTGCTTTTAAGGTAAAATGTGATAATATCTAAATGGAACACATGCTGAAATTCAATTATCTGTTTGAATTTTATTCTGTTTGGTTTTTATCAAATTTTCAATGCTAAATTCTGACACCTTCATATAAATTAGGCAGCAGATATTTTACCCATAATTATTGTGACCATACTTGTCATCAACAATTACTTGTGTTATTGAGTTTTGACAGTCATTCAGGAAGTGTATTCAGATTTGTATTATCTATTTTTCAACTCCATAGGACTGGCACAACTTCAAGGTGAAGAACATGGGATATAGTTCAACTTGTTTGCTAAAAGATCAATAAGAACAAAGTTTTGGCTTCAAACATTTTTCTCCAAAGCCTGTAACCTTAAACTAATTTCTTTATATTTGTAATTCCCACCCAAGCCAGGTCATAGCAGGAACTAACTTCACTGCTCTTTTTCCCATTAAGTATATTCAGCTAGTCTACTTCAGGCTAGCTGAATTCATTAATCTTTATGGACTTATAAATATATTTGTTCAGTAATCACAAATGTCCATGACTGTTGCTGACAAGGATATATCAATTTAAAAGATAGCTTATATACCCTGCCCTTGTGGGATAGCATATTGGAGAACACATTGTGTGTGATGAATTTTTTTCCTACTAAAAATACAATTGGAGATAAGGATGATCATAATATTATCTGTAATTGTGGCTGTCAACTTAAAAGAGTTTGTGTCCTTGCCTGAATTCCCATTAAATTCATTGTTAGAATGTATACCTTTAAAATCTGGAAATTCTTTTCAAAAATTGAGTGTGTTTAGCCAAAATAATAATTATCATGTCTCTTGCTACACTCCCTGTCTTGTGGATTTGTTGGGCTGGTTTTGTGACTCCAGCGGTAGAGTGCCTGCCTTAATAAACATGAGGTCTTGAGTTTAACCCGTCACACCACAAAAAGAGAGAGAGAGAGAGACAAATTTTGACAGTGACCAGTGTTAATGTCTGCAGAACCAAACTTCATAGCCATTTCAAAACACAACAGGTCACTTATGTTACTGATGAATTAGTGAACATCTATTGATCATTCTTGGTTTACATTCTGGGAACCTGTGAACATATTGCCTTGCATGGCAAAAGTGACAGAATTTTCAATGGGAGAATTATCATGGATGATCTGGGTGTGGCTGATGTAACCACATAGTATTTATGATTGGCAACCAAGGGGGACCTAGTCAAGTGGAAAAGGGTCAGTGACAACAGATGTTTCTGGCCTGCCATTTGAAGATGAAGAAAATGAACAAGAAGTAAGAATTTCTGGCAGCTTTGGAACCTGAGAAAAGAGCAGGAAATATTTTTCCCACAGAGATTGTAAATGCAATCAGTCCTGCCTACACCTTGGTATGAGGCCTTAAGTCAGTATTGAGCTTCTGACCTCCAGAACTGTAAGATAATGAATTTCTACTCTAACCCATGAAGTTCTGATTCTTTCTATAGAAGTAGTAGGAAAGGAGTAAAGTAAAGACTGCATTCCCTTAGATCGAGACCAAACCTGAGTCATTTTTACTTTGGGGTGACATTATTCATTTTCTGTCTTGTTTAAAATTCTTAAATTATTGAGTTAGTGCTACCCTCAGTCACTAGTGTTTAAGAAACCACTTGTGATTATTTTATTGTTGTATTTCTTTTTAAAATCTCTGATCTCAAGTCCCCTCCTCATGTTTCTCCCCATGGTATAGTTTACTAGGCTTGAACTCTGATATTGGAAGTGAAATATGTACTACATAACACCATAATCTGATTACCCATTATTTTTGGGTAAGAAATTAAAAATTCCAGGTCCCCAAAGCGTAAGTAATACTATGAGTATCATCCTACTAAATGTCCTCTATAATGTGAAATTATAGCCATAAGCTATTTGCTTATTTTATTTTATAAAATGTTGGCTAATTGTTGTTAAGTACAGCTACATCAGTCAGTACTTCATTTTAGTTCATGAGGAATCCTCAATTCACCCACATCCTTTTAATCCATTATAATAATTTGATCCTTTTATCTTTACCAATTGACACATACAAGATACTATCTGTTTTGTTTTAATTTTACTTTTTCTAGAACCATACAATGCTGAGAATTGCTTGGTAAATGTGCCTATTACACAATTGTCATGATGAATGAGAATATTCGGAAGTGGGGTCAGTGGAGGGTTAAGGAGACTTTAGAGTGCAAGGTCACTGCTTGGGTATAATGATAATTACTAAGGTTGAGAGTAAACACATATTAACCCTAAAAGATGTGTAGCATTCCCAGTAGCAGGGGGAATCTAATAAAGACTAGTTCTATGGATTTATAATACATTCTCAAATTACACCTGTATTTCAACATTCAGCTCACATATGTTTCTTCATAATTTAAACAGTACTAATAAGATGTAACATCTATTATCATCTATGGCACAAGCATGGTTGTAAGCCTACTGCTCCTGAGTACTTCCATATCCTCGCTATTGGGGACATTTAGTAATGCACTATCCCTTGATACATAAAGGGGTTTCTTCTGTTTAGTGTGTGTAATCTATTTTCTAGTTTTGTGAACAAGCAAAATATATAAATTCAAGTTAATTTCATTGGGATAAAAGATTTCTTTTGTTTCTTCCTCATCACTTCCCCACTCATTGAGAGGAGATAACACTTAGCTTCACAACCCCTGCAGGTTTTAACCCCCTGCAGTGCTGTGAGCATTGGTCTGGTCCTTAGATTGTAATGATGGCATCAATAGGTCACAGAACACTGCTGAGGCCTTAGAGATATCTGTTATTTTGTCCTGAGCACTGGTCATCATGGTGGTAAAGAGATAATTTCTCATGTGATTTGTTGTCTTTGTTCAAATTTCATTATTTGTCATTTTTTACTACCTTTCTTTCTTAAAGTACAGTTGCAAAACCTGATTCAGTAACTCTCTGAAGAGTTGAACCATGAATCCAAAACAAAAGAGGAAGTATCTAGAAAAGAGGTCCTTTACTCAAACCCTACAAAGAGCAAAGAAGTCAAGAGGTATGTGCCTGCATGTCCTTTAGGCATAGGGAAGATTTCTAGTTTGTGGTGGAGGAGAAGAAGAGAGAAAGATTTACAGGAGAGGAGAAATTATTAAAGGACGAAGGGATAGAGACAAATGTGTCTATACTGTTCAACCTGAGGGCCAGATAGTCTGGCCCTTAGCTCTGTAACTTAGTGCCCAGGTTATCTATGTATAGATATTGTAGAATACTCTATCAGAGACATAGTGTATGGTTAGACTAGAGTAATTTTTCTTTAAAATTTTTTTAAAGTATCTCCTTTCATTTGACTTCTTCCTTAAGGGCACGAGGAAGGAAATTGTGCTGTTATAAACCTTCTAATAGTAATTTTTCCTTTTAATGAAGAAGAAACTGTGTTTTACTTGGAGCATGGCTCAAGTGGTAGAGCATTTTCCTAGCAAGTAGTGCAAGGTACTGAGAAGAAGAAAGGAAAGTGTGGTTCATAGAAACATTGATACAAAGGCTGAAAATTTTTAAAACTGTATAGAGATGAATGTAAGCATCAAGTAAGAATTTATTTACACATGTGTAAAACCTAACTTTTTGCTTAAGATTCTGAAGATGTAAATGTAGGGCTCCTTTGTGAAATGAAAACAACCACCTAATCATGGTAGCTGAATTAAGGAGATAAGATTTGGCCTCTTATGGAAAAATGGGAAATTAGCAGTTGTGGTTTCCATGGAGACAGCAAAAATTAACTCCTGTGAGATTGGCCCATTGTTGAAGAGGTGGGAGGGGGACAGAATGAAGCCCACCCAACATTACAGATAATGGCTCACATTTCTGAAAATAATCTTAATATTTCTATCAAAGATTGGAACTTGTGCATTTTTGATGGTCCTTTTGGAGAGGGGCATATGATATTGTCTTCACCTCAAATAAAATTAGCACATACTCAAAGATGCTCTTGAATGTAAACTATAAGGTATCCACAGCACATACTTACTCTTATTCACATAGAAAACACTGAAATATGCTAGTGGAAGATAAATATCAACAGTTAATGTCATTGTCCACTTACTGTATACAAGATGAGATTATTTGCTCCTCAGAGTCATTAGATTTTGAAGTTGGTAAACCCAACTTCATTAGAGTTTACCAGACTATAATAATGAATACTGATTAATATACTTGTTGCTTTAGTAACAATTCAGGGAATACATCAAGTCAATAGGGCAAGTGTCCTCCTTGAGATAATTTATGGGCTGGGACTGAAGGAAATCTTGTCATTGTTAATGCGCAGCTTTCAGGGAGATCCTGGCTTACTGACATCCCATCAGCTAAAAAAAGACATTGGGAGATAGAGGAATATGTAGCCTTTCTGGATATACCACTTTCACTCATTTCTACTACAGAAAACTTAATAACATAATCAGAGTTACCTACCAGGAAGCTTGCTACATGTAATATAGCAAAATGTCCAGATCAAAAGGGGATAGATCCATTACAACTGACTCATTGTGCAAATAGTCTCACTCATAAGATGTACTGACACAATAAATGTTACTCATATTTAAAATGGTAATAGTAGGTACCAGTTAAGACTATAATATTCATGAGGACAAATGCCATTTGTATTATTGTAATACAATAAAATGCAAAAAAATCATGTCTCTGATTTTCTTTCTCTTTTCCAATAATCTTAGAGGGATGCTCTCCACAGTGTGGACCCTCAGGGTTGCCCCAAGACCATGGGCAGACAGAGAGGAACTCAGAATGCATTCCTATGGACAAGCTCATTCACAAAGGTGTGGGATAGGGAGAGGTGAGGTTGAGGAACAATCAGGTGCAAAAGTGAGGCAGAATGACAGGCTGAAATTGGAACCAAGCTCCTTTAGTCAGCAACTGACACAATCAACTCCTTCTCTCTAGGACTGTCCAGAATCTCTATTCCCAAAAGTGTACCAGGTGCACTTAGGTAGAGGCTATAAAGGATATGGATAGGAACGTTAAGAAATCCAAGAAAAATGTGGAGGCATATTTCAAGAAGAGTATTCTGTGTCAATCTGTGAAGTCTTCATAGGAACATCTAAGAGTATCATGCCCAGTTCCTTATTTTTATCTTTATGTCTGTCTGGTTAGTTAGCTCTCATATGTTCATATTTACATGTACAGCTGTCTCTCTGTGTATAAAAATAAATGTCAACACAAAATAATTCTTCATCAAACTTGAACTCCATATCTCTTACTTGCACAATTCCTTGTGTGGAATTTAAGCTTATAATAATAATATACAGTCTATAGTGAGTACATATCATAATTGAAGTAGAGTTCAGTTTCTGATATTCTGTATGTATTTCCAAAATCATCATATACAAGATATCCTATCCCATTGACATTCACCACACACAAGAATCTAACATTTTTTGTGCATATCATACTGGGGATTGAACCCAGTTCTAATGCATGCTAAGAAAGCAGTCTATGACTAGAGCTACAACCCAACCCTTTTGTTTTTGATGTATGGACTCACTAACTTATCTTGGTTAAAGTGAGCTCATGATCCTCCTGCCTCTGCCTCCTACATAGCTTTGATTACAGCTGTGAGAAACGACATCCTGGATCTTAATAAGTGCTGTGAACTTTTATTTTGGAGTTTTGAATGGATAAATCACCTTAGTGTGAGAGGAAAGCCCACAGATGATAACAATGCCTGAAAGTATCCACTCACCATGTCTGTTTTTGAGTGTACATACTCAGATTATGCAATGTCTCCATTCTCTTATTGTTTTGTGGTTTCATTCTCCAGAATTCCACAGTCTCAACAGGATGCTGCTAAGAAAGCTGTCATGGTCCCAGCATGGGATCCAGATGCAAGAGAGAATTCCTCTGCCTCAGTCTATTTCTGTGGAGTCTCCAAGTCTCCAAAGGATGCTTCTAAGAAACCTATCATGGTCTAATCATGGGATCCAGGTGAAAAAGAGAATTCCTCCATCCAGTCTATTTCTGTGGTTTCTCCAACTCTCGAGAGGATGCTCCTGAGAAACCTATCATGGTCCCAGCATGGGATCCAGATGCAGGAGAGAATTCCTCTGCCTCAGTCTATTTCTATGGTCTCCTCAAGTCTCCAGAGGATGCTCCTAGGAAACCTTTCATGGTCTGATCATGGAATCCAGATGCAGGAGAGCATTCTTCCACCTCAGTCTTTCTGTGGTATTTCCTCTGGAAACAAGATCACTCCTGTAGAGAAGGATGGTAAGGCAGATGCAAAGATGGGTTTTCATTTCGGGCAGAAAGGTCAGCTGAGCTGATCGCTTAGCCCCTATTCATTCCACCTCCCCTCAAATATGGGAAAGGGTGTTGGGGTTGAAGGACTAAGTAAAACTGAGGTCTCTACAAAATGATATAGTGGGAATGTCCTTCAAGAACGGGATACAGTTTCTCTTCTCACAGTTCCCTGAGAATATTGGGACAGCTGAGGGTGTAGGAATGCACAGTGTTGATATGGGGTTAGGGGGTGGTCAGATTGGCACAAACTCACATTCTCACAGTTATATACCTTGCTCCTTCAAAGGGCCCATAACTCCTTCTTTTTCCTTATTCTCTCATAAAAACATGTCTTCTCTCTCCATCTGTCTTTACTGTCCACTATTGACATTCCATAGGCACAAAGTTCCACCTGCATACAGTACTTATTCTTGCATACTGCCATTCAGTGATTCACTGCTTTTAACCTAATCACATAAAATATTGCCCTCACCTAGATAGTGTATTTTAACTCCCCAACACTAGCCCAAATTGTAGAAAATTCAGATGCCCTAAAGAGAACTCACTTTCACACACAGATATTTTCTCCCACCTGTCCCTTCAAAAACCATGACTTCAGCCCTTCATAAACCCATACACACTTGCTCTGGCATGTAAGTCCTCTAACACTTAAGTCTTACTGTTACATTGTCTTACAAACATGCAATACCTATACACCTGTCCATATGTGCTATCTGAACCATAGGACACACACATGAAGAGTCATCACTAACCTCTTTCTCCTGCACCAGAAACATTAACCCACTATGTATCAGACCACAACTATAATTCCACAAGGCACACCAGAAATTCACATCCTTGTTGTTGTACCTAACATAATACATATCACATACAGAATGTGGAACGTCACAGATAAATAAAATAACATTCCACATGACCATACAAAATGAAGATTTTCAAATTTTTCTTTCCTACAAAGTCACAAATTATGTCCATGTGCTCCATTTCTTGAATCCCATGAGATGCCCTTAAGACAAAATTTGAAGGACCCAGAGTCTTCCTTGCCATTTCCACTAGATTATATTGCAGCATATTTTGATAATCAACCCTCTACATCCTCAGCACCTAAGAAATGGGACAGAGTCATGAAAGTTTACTATATGTATGTCCAAATGAAAAAGGGTGTGGCTCTTTTACCAGATACAGAAGGATTGATGCCTCCCCAAAAGAAAATGAGAATAGAAGAGATAATGTTTCCTGAGAAGACCCACACATACATGTGCCACTCTTATGTGCCTACATTTGAACTCCTGGATGACAATGAGTTTACCTTGGACAATGATACCCAAGAGGAAAAGGAGGAGTTTCACAGCCCCCACAGAACCAGTGGTGTCTAAGGAAAATTCCAGGGCCAGAACACCTGAATGGCTGGTGGCACTGGACCATGGCTACCAGTGCATGGCCTGCTGTCAGGCCTTCCCCAACTTGGAGACCCTTTGGTATCATGTGGAGCATGGAATCAAGGAGGGCTTCAGCTGTCATGCTTTCCATGAGACCTTTGCCTGCCTAATGAATAAGAAGAATAAGAAGAAGCAGAAGAGGAAGATGAAGACCTTATAAAATTAAGATAGACTTACAAAGGAAAAGTTTTGTGGTATGTGCGCATCTATGTGAACATAAACATTGTTTTTAGCCTCTAAATGACAGAATCAGACCAGACTCCAAGAAAAGATCTTGAATTTTTCCAAACTGCCATCATCACACTTGTTCAAACAGACTTACCACCACTACTACTACCTACACACCCCCAGTAGGATCGGAGAGTCATTTTTATTAATAATCAGTGATCTCTGCACAGAAAGAAAAGACAGCAGACCATGCCAAGCAAAAGAGCATAGTGTCCTGAACATATGTCAGAACCCTAAACACCAGCATCATGTCTTCACTCATTGTGAGTGGTAACTGCTGTGGGCTAGACTTCAGAAGAGGTGAGCATCTCAGGATAGGGAAATACCCCCAATAGTTGGGATTTAGGGTTCTGAGAAGAGGTGGGACTAGTAGAGGAAAACTTCACAATAATCACTGAGAATTTTCTTCAGATGAATATGTACATGATGTGAATACTTGAGAGATGACAAAAAAGGAGAATGCATTTTATCCATGCCTTATGATGGGACAAGAACCAGGACCTGTCTAGCAAAGCAGAGGAGGCTCAGCCCACAGTACCTGGATAACCAAAAGGTCATCAGAGCCATTCCCCCTGTAGTTGCATTTCATGGTGTGGATTCTTTTAGAGAACCGTGGGACAAGGAAGAGATAGGCCTTTGTCCCCAAGGAAGGAACAAAGTGGGTTGTATTAAGATTTGATCTCCATTTTATGATTCTCATGCCTGCTTCAAACACTCAAATGTCCACAGCTAGTTGAATCCCTTTTTATCCTCCCCTGGGGAACATTGTCCATGGTGTATACTGCATACCATAAATGAAAGATATTACCTCCAAGGTGCTGAGTTTCAATAAGGAAGGAGAAATAAAAAAGTAGAGGTTTCCCCTCATCTTTGACTGTTTCTGACAACTTTTTACATGGCTCATTTCTTGGAGTCCCTTTATGTCCCTTCAAGAAACTTCATATGTTATTTTTCCCATTTTATACTTTATTTTTGTTATAGCATAAAATATCTTTTTCTAAGTGACCAAAAGAGAGCAGTTACACACACAGCTGCAAAGACTTCACAAAGCCAGGTTCACTCTACAACAAATGAAACTGTGTCTTCTTTAGTTAATAGGCAAACTTTCACATATAATGGAACCTGGAAATTGTCCTGAGTTTTCTAATGTTGCAGGAAATTCTGATAGGAGCTGGGCATCGGTCTCCATGAAGACCAAAGCTGCTTTCCTCACTAAGGGATTCCTTCTGTGTTTTTGTTTTCTTGCAGAAACTTCGAGACACACCAGCCTGAAGATTTCAAATGATGGCATCCAGCCCACTGCTGTAGTCTGCCTAGAGGAGCACAACCCACAGAAGCTGCAAGCCATCAAGGAAAGGTGGGTCTGATGAAAGATGGATCAGATCTCCTGTAGCTACTCCCAGTACTTGGGAAAATGTAGTGTCCACTCTGAGGAAAGTTTCCACAAGAGCCATGAGGAGCCCCTGGGTCACTTGGAGCACACCACATTTGGAGGCTTGTGGAAAGACTTTTTTGTCACTATTAATACCCCCTAGGTTGTCAAGACAAACAAAGATAGCTATATGATTGCCGTTGGAGAAGGGACCAGTATAGGTAGGAGAAACTTGGTCAAATGGGATACAAACTTTTCATTCCAAAAGGTATCACCAGTAGAACAAGATATTGAAGTATTTTTACACATCTTTTTCTGTAAATGTTTGTAGACCCTTCCTCATATCATCATTTAATATACTTATTTGTATATTATTTGGTTGGAAGACAGACTTGTTATTGAGAGAGAGAAAAGGTACTAGATACAAAAAAACCAAAACCCACCACTTGACTTCCCTGAGACTGTTTATGTGTTATTGCACAAATGTTTTTCACACAGTCACACTGGGAAAGACAGACCATGTAATAAATACACCATCTGAGATAAATATTTGTATATAGGGATTTCCCCAAACCATATGTAGTTTTAAGTTTAATAATGTTTGAAGTGTAAAAAAGACCATTTTTGGAAAATATTTGTACATTAATTATTTATATGTCATTTATACTTAATTTGCTGTACTTTTAAAGATGAATTTTAAATTTTTTGGCTGTTGCAACTCATATCACAGGGACAATAACAAGAAAATGAAAAAATAGAAAGAGTTATGTAGGAGAAGAAAATTAAAAGAGATAACTTTCAAATGATGATCTCTGTAAAATGTTTTAAACTTCTAAAATCATTAGAGCTTAAAACTGCATGATGATACTGGGACACCTATAGGTATACATATTTATCTGGAACATATTTAGTTATGAACTGTATCCTCTCTGTATATATTTGTGTAAGAAGAGTATGTGCACCTGTGTGCACACAAGCTCATAGGGCCAAGAGATGGATAGTAATTGCTTTTGTTTTTGTCTGTGAAGTACTTTTTTTTTTAATTCTCTGATAAGCGTCCCATCTTCTTACCCATTTCTGGGGACAAGTGAGTCAGAACAGGCTAGTGAGATCTACACTTAACTTGGTTTTTTCCTTCACTTGGAGGTAAACATTTATGCATCCTCGATACATCTGTACTGAAAGCTTGGGAAGTTAGAAGAGCTAGAGTTAGTGGGAGATAGTTTGAGCTCAACTCTAAGGCCCATGAACCTCAAGGGGCTGGTTTGGTTTCCATACCCCTTTTTTGAAATTCCTATTTCAACTGTTACCTTAATTAACTGAACATCCCCATTAAATATTCAATAAAGTTTTGTTTTACTTCAATTAGACTGAGTCGGTTATTTGTTGTTTATCACCTCATGTACATTAATTGATGCATATTAGACTTAATGAGGTGATTTCCTTCATTTAAATAGAAATGATAAATTCTCAATAGAGTAGAACATTATAATCCATAGACTTCATACTGGAAAAGTATACTTAAGCTCAGTGGATTCATTATGTCCTTAATTGATGGTGGAGATGACTTAAGAATGCTCAGATATAAAAATAAAATGACTGGTCTTCCCTACGGTAAGTGTGAGTGTAATTCCATCAGGAATGCAAGCCTCATCCTTACTATAAGGCAAAAGATGGTGTCTGTGGGGAAGAAATTTGTGAGGGCTGCATCTCAACAAATAGCTGGGCTCCCTCGTGTGTGCTTGCTTACAATTCCCAGCTATGCAGGAAGCTGAGTTCTGGGAGATCATGCTCTAGGTAAGCTCAGGCAAAATAAGTTCACTTGACCCTATTTTCAATGGAATAAAGCTAGGCATAGTGGCACACACCTCTCATCCCATCTACTACAGGAAGCATTAAATAGGAAGATCATGGTCCAGGTTGGCCAGGCCAAAAAGATAATTCCAAAAACCAGAGTAAAAATGGCTGGAGGCATGGTTCAAGCAGTAGAGCACCTGCCTAACAAATCCAAAACCCAGAGTTCAAATCCCAGTATTACCAAAAATAAAAATAATTAGCAATACACCTAATAGACATTTCTCAAAAGAAGACATACAAACGGCCGAAAATTGCATGAAAAGTTCTGAACTTCACAAATTGGCAGTGGAAGACAAGTAAGAACCACACGGAAATACCACTTGAGTCCAGTAAGAATTGCTATTACCAAAAAGACTAAAGTTAACAAGTGAGGGTAGGGATGTGGAGAAAAGAAATCCTAGCACTCTGTTGGTGGGAATGTAAATCAGTGTGGAAAATAGTATGGAGATTTATCAAAAAATCAATACAACTAACATATGACTCACCAATTCAACTACTGGGTCTACATGAAAAGGAAATGAAATTGGTATGTTAAAGAAATCTCCTCACTCCCATGTTTACTGCAGTAACATTAACCATAGCCAAGGAGTAGAAAATGTCCAGCAAGTGATGAGTGTGTTAGAGAAAATGTGGCACATGTACACAATGAAATACTATAGAGCAATAAAAAGTATGATACTCTGTCATCTGTGACAGTGTGGATGGAAGTGGAAATCACTGTATTAAGTGAAATAAACCTTCACAGAAAGACAAGTACAGCATGATCTCACTTATGTGTGGCATCTAAAAGAAGATGATGTCATTTGAGAGTAGAATGACAGTTTTAAACCTGGCAGAGTAGGGAGGAGGACGAGAGGGTTGGATAGAGAACAGGCAATGGGTACTAAGTTACAGTTAGAAAGGAGCAAGAGACTCTGGAGTGCTGGAGCACAGTGACTACAGAAAATGATAATGTACTGTATATTTCAAAAAGCTACAAGATAAGATTTTGAGTATCTTCACCATAAAGAAATGGCAAATATTTGAGATTATAGTAATATATTTCCCTGTTTTAAACATACAACTGTACCTGTATTGAAATATCACATTTCCCCATTTAGATGTGCATTTTTATGTTTCATTTAAAAAGTAAATTTAAATGAAAAATTGTACTAAAGAAAAGAGAGTAACTAAAAAGTGATGTAGGCACCATGCTTCATCACATAATTTAAAATTTCTTTTAAATTTAATATTTCATATACAAATTAGTAGGGTATGTGGACTATTTTGATTGTTCAAGTGACTGTCCAAAGGATCTCCTAGATACTTACTGGTCTGTGTATTTCAATATGAATTTTCACATAATATAATAGATTCAAAAATATATCTGATTGAAAAGATAAATCTGTCACAATAGCTACCAAGTTAACATGTATTGAGTGCTACTGTAAACCAGCGGGTTCTGTGCTAACAGCTTCCCATTCATTAACTCATTATCTCTGGCTTTGTGAGGCACCTATTGAAGGTGAACCATTTTGAGAGGAAACAGAATCTCAAGACAGTAAAATTCAGAATCATATAGACAACAGGATGTTTAAGCTCCATTCTACCATTCGTTGGTACCAAAGGTCACATTGTTTTACTTCCAAACCACAGTGCCCCTATAATTATAAAATGTAGTCTTCTTTTATTTTATTAAGGTTATTTATTAAGCTATGATTGACAGTTTGAAAGGCTGTGTGTATTTATTGTACAGGCTTTGAAGAGTTGGGGCTCCGTGTACACTTGTGAAACCATCACCATGATCTATGCCATAAACACATCCATCACTTTCAAGAGTATCCTCACACACTCTTCATTAAATTCTCATCTCTGTAAAGTAGCATAGTCAAAATCAAAATACTGTTACTTGTAGTTGACATTTAATGTAGTCAGCATTTAATGATGACTGATATATTCATTTAAATCACTTCCGTACTATTTTTCTGATCTGGCCACAGTGATTTTTTTTCCTATGTGGATGTACTGAAGAGACAGAAAATATGTGTTGCCTTATGAAATAGAGAAATGAAGAAGTCAGTGAACTATGAATAGAAACTTGTAGTAGATAAATTTTGTTATCTGTTTGATATTGCTTGTGTGTAATGCTGTATTTTAAAGGTATCTTTGCCACTGGTGCTAGCATTATGGAAAGTTTAATGGAAGTAGATATGTAAGTTGCTTTGGGAATTCCAAGACACTACTATGAAAAGAGTGATGTATAATGTTGGTATTAATTTCAAAAATAATTATTTGGTGTGAAAGTTTGATTTTTAAACATATTCATGATAATGGTCAGACTAAGTACTGTTCTAATTAAAATTGACATCTTGAGTTTGATTCACATATGAGAATTTTATGTGTTATTAAACAGAAAAAATGTCATAAATATTTAATAATGAAAGCATACATTAATTAAAAATGAACTATTAGATAGTGATATGATTTTAAATTCCTACATTTAACAAAGAGCTCTGGAAGGTGAAAGGAGAATGATACTGAGTAAAATCCTATTTGTTTCCATGTGTAATATGGCTGGATAGTAGAGGATGGCACTTGTTCCCTTTTAGTTCACATTAGAAAATTTAGGCACAAGTGTTTTGACATAAATCAGTAACATTTATTTGTTCCAAAGGTATATTCCATTCTGGAGGCATGGTTCAAGTGGTAGAGTACCTGCCTTGCAAGCACAAAGCCCTGAGTTCAAACCCCAGAACTGCCAAAAACAACACAAAACCAAAAAAATCTGAGTCACCAAATGTTAGAGCTCAAATCATTAGGGAGGTTAATAGGAAAGATGTATTTCATATTAAAAAATAAAACTGAAGTATAAAGTTTTAATTATTTCTCTGTAATTGATATGAACTTCATGAAAAACTTTAGATTTTCATAGATATATGCACCTATATTTTATATTACTATTAATTGTAATTAAGTTGCAATTTAAGATTTTATAAGCAAAAAGGAGATAATCTTGCTTCTTTCAAATTAAGGCTAATATGTATGAAAGAAGCATATTTGACCCCCCATTAAAATGTTCAGAATATATAAATACTTAAAAGTGTAAATTTTATTTTATATAATTATAATAGTTATAGCACTCTATAATTTAATTGTTAAGAATAACCAAAGTTATATAACTACATAAAATATGACGCATTCCTAAATAAAAGAAATGGAATAAGTTTAAAGAATATTGATATATAAATTAGTGATAGAAAAATAGAATCTTACAAAGTTCATGGAATGATATAATATTAGTAAGAGAACCTTTTAATTGATGTAATGAAGAATTTAAGGGCAGGCACAGTGGATCAAGAAGTAAGAGCACTTGCCTCGCAAACATGAGGACCTTAGTTCAAACCCCAGTATTGCTTTACAAAAAAGAAAGAATTTAGGTTGCTAATATGAAATATTGAAACCACATTATGTTAGAGTAACATGAAAAATTCTATCTGAGGCTGATGAAGTTAGAAACTGACCCTGGATCTTAGCACTCAACTGTTTTTTTTGTGTGTGCTTTAAAAATAAATTTCCAATGTTAATTCTAGTGTGGAGTAAAGATTAAGAAACACCAATGAAATATATATTAAGATTTTAGAAACTTGAGGTAAAAGCATTACTTTCTCCAATGGAGAAAAACTGTTACCACCACCCCCAAAGTATGTACAGTGTATATATGCACATTTTGTTTTAATCATCCATGACCTCCTTGGTACATTTAGTAGGATTTGAAAACATGCACACAGAAATCCAAACACACGTATTTGAAAATGACAAAGGAAAACACCTCAGCACTCATTTTCTCTGTCGTCATTTTTTCTCCATTTTCTGGCAGAGATGATTTGCCAGAACCTCATCCTGTAATATAGACAGAATCTAGCATTCTGTCCTTTGGAAACCCTTCCTATAAAGCCAAGAGATACATTGAATTTTTAGTCTCACACCATTAGGGGAGGCTAGAAGTTTAGTAACAGAAGAACATCAAAAAAAAAAAAAAAACTATTGAACTATGGGGCCCTTTAAAAGCACAAGCAACTTAAGCCTACCTGAGTTAGTCAAATTTTGATTGTATAAATGATGGCTAAATTTGTCAAAGGCAAAAACTAATCTTAAATGCAGAGTGTTGTGAAATAAAAGCGTTTTTTACAAAGCATTTAACCTGTTTCACTAAAATTTCAAAGCTAATTAGCACATTTTAATATAAAAATGTTTATATTAACAAGTGTGTTGGTGAGTAAATCCTACTTACTTTCCATTACTTCATTAGAAAACAAATCATGAGGATCTATAAGTCACCTAGATTTACAACAAAAAATTTACCTATAAATGTTCTAATTTATTTTTAAATTGGGAAAATATTTTGATTTAAACCTAGGTAATACAATGATATACCATGTAATAAAGTTCAATCAACAACAGCCTGCACATACAGTGATGGTTCTATTAGATTGTATTGCCTGCTGATGGGGGAGATGCCTTCAGTCTGTGCAAGTACAGACTTGTGATATTTGCACAATCACAGAATTTCTAAACACACTTCTCACATAGCATCTCCATTATTAGCAACACATATAAATGGCCATTTCATACTCTGTTGGTGGAAATGGGCATTAATATAAACTTTGAGAACAATTTAGAAAAACTGAACAAAGATATTTAAAATGTTTCTATACTTTAGAGAAATGATTCTATTTGGAAGAATGTACTCAAATTAAATGACTAGAAATACAGAAAATGATTTATATAAACAATGTTCTTTACATCATTAATCATAATATAAAAACAAGATTATATTTCAAAAATAAATTATCAGATTTCTATATCATTAAAACTGTGATTAGAAGAGCTTATTTTTAATTATTAGAAGTGTTCACAGTTAATAACCTTTTATATTTTTCCCAAGAATTTTGCAACCACAAGAATAAGAACTTTTCTCAACTGTTAAACCCCAGAATATAAATAAGCAATTGCAGAAATTCTCCTATATATTTGTACTATCAAGCAAGTACTTCAAACACATCCTTTTGTTGTTCTTGTTTGTTTGTTTTTTGAGACAGTGTCTCATTATGTAAACCATATTGGTCTCAAACTCATGATCCTCCCACCTCAGTGGGAATGTAGAGTGCTGGGATAATAGGCAAGCACCACCATGCCTGGTTCAAAATTTGAAATTTAATTTTCAACACTGGGGATCAATACCAAGGACTTACACAGGCTAGGCAAACACTCTACTACTGACCTGCACCCTAGTTTCCAAACCTTTATTTAAAACTAGGATATCATTTTAGGTATGAACCTCAAAGTGCAGATTTCCTTTTCCTGATCTATGTTATCATGCACTGTTTCCGATAGCTGCTTTTGTAAGGTACTGATTATTTTTCCATTTTTTAATTTTCCTCATAAATATGTCACAGTGACTACTTTTAAGTTGTGTTAATTTTTTATATGAATAAACTGTATCCTGGATTTTCAATAGACTACTAGAATCTGTACTGGGAAGAAAATAAGATAGAAATAAAATATATTAATGATTTTTAAAATATGTAGTATTGCACATTTTCACATTCACTCCTTCTTACACTGAGAAAATGCAGATTAAGAGTGCATTTAGTGTACATTTATAACACGTTGCACATTGTATAATACATATTAATAAACTGTACAGATAAAACAGATTAGACCCCTGTTGTGTTTAGCTTAAAGTCTAGTGGAGAAAGTAGACAAACAAAATACCCATTATAAAAGTATACAGATGCTTGCTGTAGGGAAATGAAGCTCTATGATCACCTAAGAGAATTTGACCTAAGATAGACCAGGAAGGTTTCTCAGAGGAAGAGAAGGAAGGACTGAGAAATGAAGGATGAACTGTCAGCAGTTAGGCAGAGAATGCCAAGGAGGATTCTAGCCAATTTGCAACATGTGCTGAGGCTTGATTGAAATCTGCTTCTAGCCATGATGAAGAAACAGGCACTGATTTATGTTCCAGCTTGAAATACCCGCAAACAAGACAGACAAAATACATTCTGTCACAATTTTCAAGGCAATGGAATTTAGGCAATGAATTGTCCTTGAAAAACAGGCATAACTCCTGGCTGTGAAGCAGATTTCAGGCCATGGCACAAGAAGAAGGAACTGAAGTAGAGACTACTGGATGCCCAGAGCTGATGTAATGAAACTGAAAGTGTTATGAAACAAGGAGATCATAGCACAGAATCATGAAGAGCACAGAGAAAGGACCCTGAAGATTTGCAGAGAATATTGGAAGAGTAAAGAAAGCACATGTGTCCCAGAAAAATACTTAAGACTGAGAGAGAAACACTTGAAAGAGTATAGAACACTGTGCCTGGTGCTTACATGGTACAAATACCCATTCCATTATCCAACCTGGACAAGCTCATAATTCACATTACATTGGACAGAGTAATCAGAACATATTTACCTCAGCAGTGGGGAATGAGTCCTAGGCTGATCACCATTCTGACACACCTAACAAATCATAAGAACAAGACCAAAAATTATCAAGCACTTTATAAATAACTGAACTGTATCCCAAATGAAACTGAAAAAGAGTTGAGAAATTGAACTTGTAGAGATGCAATTTAAAGGAAATCAAACTGCATGACAAACTACAGTTGACTTTTGAACTGTACAGGTCCATTTATAATTCATATCTTTTTTTTTGGAGATTAAAGACAATTTAAAAAGAAACCTGCCAGGTGTTAGTGGCTCACAACTATATTCCTATCTACTCAGGAGGCAGAGAATAGGAGAATCATAGTTCAAAGCCAGCCCTGGCAAATAGTTCGCAAGACACTATCTTAAAAAAAAAAGGACAAAAAAAATTGGATGGCAGAGTAGCTCATGAGGCTCTGAGTTAAAATCCCACTGCCACCAAAAAAACAACAACAAATATACCATACTGCCTAGAAATACCCAAACCTTAAGAAAAAGTATGTCATGAAGGTATAAGATAAATGTAAATAAGTCTACTTTTATCATTTATTACCATAAAATACATATAAATCTATTATAAAATGTTATAATTTAGCAAAATTGAAGCCACCAACACTTACAGTTTTTGGACTTATTCAAAGTTAAGAAAATGTAAAGAAGCATGAAGATATCATATTGCATAACTGCACTACTATAATAATTTCACAGCCACCTTCCAGTTGCCATTGTGGTGAGCTCAGTGTCAAGATGATCCACTTAAAAGGTCAGGGGGTATTAATCACCTCTCTGCTAGCAATTCATTTCTTCCTTAAATTTACTATCACAGTAAAACTGATCTCACATATTTTGTAGACCTCTATCATGTATAATACATACAACATAGCAAATATGTGTAAATAAGCAGTTTACATTATTGTAAACATTTCTAATTATTACCAAATTATAAATAGTCAAGTTTTTGGAGAGTGAAAATATGGAGATTTTTGACTAAACAGAGGGGTCATCCATCCTAACCTTGACATTGTTCAAGGTCACTATACATCAAAAATCATGTGAATGATATTCCTATTCCTATTTTATAATTGAGGTAAACTGGGGGTTAATCAGTGATTAGTCAAAGGGCAAACCATGGTCTGTGCCAATCAGTTTGCCTTTACAGCTTCTGGTAATATAAATTCTACTTCAAGCTAAAGCAGTATGCCTGGATGGGCTAGAGGCAGGGCTCAAGTAGTGGAGCATCTGCCTGGTGAGTAACAGGCCCTGAGTTCAACCCCAAATACCACAAAAAGAAAATAATTTGCTTGGAATCACAAAAAAATGTTATAATTTTTCAAATTAGAAAATACACATAATATGATATCTCAAAACTCTTCCCTGTTTTAATTTATTTGCTCAATAAATCTCTAGTGATCAGGATTAACTCTTTTATCTGTATTTGACAGATGACAAAAATGCAAAGCACATGTAACTATGTGCTATGTTTGGATACAGTTTGACCATGTCTCCCAAAGCTTCACCTGTTAGAAGCTTGGTTCTCAGACTGGTGTGAAAGAGAAGGGGTGCATCCTTAAGAAGTGGAGGCTTGTTGGAGGTCACTGGGGGCCCTGCTCTGAGAAGGCACTGGTACTTGTCTTGCAAATTAAGTTACATGTTGGTGACTAGTGAGAACCAAAACAAATTGTTAGATGTGAGCCCAACCCTGGAAACTCTCTCACCTGTCTCGCCATGTGATCTCTCCCTCTTGCACATGTTCCCTCCATGATGTGACATTGCCAGGGGTTGCTTTCATATTCTTTGGATTTGCAGCTTCCATGACTGTGAGATAAATAAATCTTTTAAAATTTTTTCTAAAAAACATGTGAAATGAAAATTATCTGAAAATTTCAATTGAAAGGCTGGTGAGATGACTGCATAAAAATAGGATACAACTATACACTGCTTAAAATAAATACACTTTAACACAAAGACACAAATTAGTTAAAAAGTTAAGAAACATTATCAAACCAACACTTGATGAAAGAAGACTGAGCTAGAATAGCTGCATTAACACCACAGTAGATAGCATAGCAAAGACTACTACCAGCAATAAATAAGATCATTTAGTGATTATAAGAAAATCAATTAATCAAGAAGATGCACAATCCTAAATGTTTATGCATTCAATAGCAGCTTCAAAACAGACAACATTTATAGAACTACAAAAAGTACAAAAAAAATCGCAAGTATAATCTGAGATTTCACTACCTCTTGTTTAATAAGTGATAGAACATATAAGCAAAAAACAATCAAGTGTATATTAGACTTGAACAACACTATTCCTCTTACCAAAACAGAACACACTCTACCAGCATGAAAAAAATCTTAATAAGAAGGATTAAGTCAAAATCATTTAAGCATGCAGATTATGTTTACTGATCAAAAAATCAATAAAACTGGGAATCAACTTAAATCATATTTAAATAGACCTAGTTCAAATAGGTAAAAATAGAAACTAGAAATCATTTTAAGCCAAACAAAAATAAAAATATGAGACACCAAAATTTATAGAATGTAGCTTTCTCATTAACTCCTATTGGAAAGCTAAACCACCACACACTCCTGCCTCATAACACCATATGCCTTGTATTATTCATTAGTGTTATTCCACCTATCTCCTCCCTATTACCACCCTTATTAACTAAGGACTTCCTTAGATCATGAAGATTCAGCTTTGCTCCTATATTCCTCAAAATACACTAGATCAGAAATAGTGATTGCAGTACATTAGGGTTTGCCTTATGTAAAAGTTGTTTATCACCTGTGATAGCTTTTACAGCTAACCTTCCTCTTCCTCAGTGGAGTTGGAAACTTCAGTGTCTTGAGCATTGAAATCAAATGTTTGACTACTAACCACATATTGCCAGTCTAGTAACAAGAAAATATGCCACAATCTAGTCACAATCCAGTCTTAAATAATCCTTGAAAATTCCTAAATGAAATAATATAGAGGATTGAATACTCCAACCAAAAACTTGGCCCCAGATGCATAAATCTTAATGTAGAAACATACATTTCCTGAAAAAATAAATCAATATGTCTTCTTCAAAGCCAACAACTCCACAATACTTAATGATAATGAAGAGGAAGAAATTTCAAATAATGAATTTAAAAGAACAATGACAAGAAGGATCAATGATATTAAAGATAGATATACAAGCAGCTGAATGAATTCAGAAGATAAAAATAAACAACTCACTGAACTCAAAGAGAATTCAAACAAACAGATGAATGAAGTAAAGCAGAGAATGAAGGATATGAAAAATGAATTCAAGAAAGATACAGAAATGATGAAAAATAGCAACTTGAAAACTTGAAAATGAAAAATGTAATAGGGCAAATAAAAACTTGGTAAAATATCTAATAGAATGGCTCATGTTGAAAATAGAGTGTCAGGGATTGAAGATAAAGTAGAGGAATTAGATCAGTCAATCAAACACAATGAAAAATTTAATAAAACATGAATAGAATGTGTAAAGCCACCATGACACCACCAAAAGACCAAACCTATGAATTATGAGTATAGAAGATTAAGAGATACAAATCATAGATAACTAATTCAATAATATAATAACAGAAAATTTCCCCAATTTCATGAAAGGAAGGGTCATCCAGGTACAGGAGTCTTTTAGAACACAAAATAAGCAAGATCAGAAAGAAACACATCCATATGCGTTATAATTAAATCACTAAACATGCAAAGATAGATATTGTAAGCTGCAAATGAGAACTGAAAATTTACATATAAAGACAAATCCATCTGAAAAAATCAGCAGATTTCTCGACACAAACTATAAATATAAGGACGGCATGATATGATATGTGTCAAGCCCTGAAAGAAAATAACTATTGACCTAGATTAGTGTAGCCAATGAAGCTATCCTTCATAATTGAAGGAAAAATAAAACTTTCCATGATAAGCAAAATCTAAAGAGTTCCTGACTAGTAAATTGACACTGCAGAAGATACTTTAAAGGAATCCTAGACACATAAGAGGAATATTAACAGAATCAGGAAAATTCAAGAAAATAGAAGAAATAAACTCCATTAGACTAGTAGATTAGCAAACAGGGAATAGGGGGAAAGTAAGCATCAGAAAAATGAGAAAATTACAGAAAATGCTACATACCTTTCAATAATAACACCAAATGTCAATGATCTCAGTTCTCTAATCAAAAATACCAACAAAGAAACTTCAGAAATGTCACTGTAGACTGAATGGATTTATCAGATTTCTTTGGAGCATTTCATCCAACAGCTACACAATACACATTCTTCTAAGCTGCCATGGAAATATCTCCAAAATAAATCATTTTTAGGTTATAGAAAGTCTTAACAAATTCAAGAAAATAGAAATAACCCACTGTATCCTATTAGTCCATAATGGAATGAAATTAGAACTCAATAGCAAAACAAACTACAAAAAATATTTACACACACATGTAGATTAAATAATGCACTGGTGAGTGACCCCTGGGTCATTGAAAAATACTGGGAGAAATCAAAAAGTTCCTAGAATCTAGTAAGAATGAAAACACAACCTACCAGAACTTTTGGAATACAACAAAGCCTGCGCTGAGAGGAAAGTTTAAGCTTTGAGCCCCTATATACCTATAAATAGATATAAAACAGAGCCATCACAAATAACCTACTCATGTACCTTAAACTATTAGCAAATCTAGAATAAGCCAATTCCATACCAAGCAAGAGGAAAGTAATAATAAAGATTGGGGCAGAAATTTATTAAATGAAGCCTAAAAAATTACAAAGAATCAATGAATAAAAAGTTGGTTCTTTGAAACTATAAATAAGATTGATAAATCCTTAGTGAATCTGACTAAAAGGAAGTGGGAAAAGAACCAATTTAGTAAAATGAGACATGAAAAGAGGATATTGCAAAAAAAATGCCAATGAAATTCAGAAGATTGTGTGGGAATATGTTGAAAGCCTATATTCAAACAAACGCAAAAATGTAAAAGAAATGGATAAACATCTAAATTCATTTGTCCTACAAAAACTGAACCAAGAGATACAATCCACTTAAACTGATCTATAAAAAGCAAGAAGATTAAAACCTTGAGTGGGAGTGTCCCAGCAAAGGAAAGCCCAGGACCTGATGGTTTTGATGCAGAATTCTACCAGACCTTTGAAGGAAAACCAATAATATTCTTAAAACTTTTCCATGAAATAGGAAGGGAAGGAACACTATCAAACTCATCCTACGAAGCCAGCATTACACTTCCTCCAAAGCAGGACAAGGACACAACAACAACAAAAAGAATTATCAAACAATCTCATTGATGAATATAGATGTAAAAATTCTCAGTCAAACACTTGTGAACCAAATTTAATAACAAGATCATGAAAGTTCAGATTTTACAGGTTGAAAAAAAAGATACTAAAAGATCATGCACCATGATTGGTTTCATTCCATGGAAGTGAAGATTGTTCAACACACATTAATAAAAAACATAATACATCACATAAACAGAATCAAGGACATACCACTCCAGTGCATGTATGCAAAGGAGTGTAAATACAAGACAGACACTTGCATACTCTTGGTTATTGAAGCTCTGTTCACAATATCCAATCTGAGGAATCAGCCAAGATGCCTAAAAACCAACGGATGCCTATGAAAAATATTCAGAAAAAAATGCATAAGTGAGATAAATCAAGCTCAAAGAGCCAAATGCCACATGATTTTGTTCTTCTGTGGAATCAAAACCCAAAATGTTGATGATGAGAATAATAATGTGGTATGAATGTAAAAAAGGGATTGTCTCTGAGAGGATCAGCAGGAAGACAGAGGGGAGAAGAAAAGGATAACTGGGGTGAAGAGGATTGAAGTACATTGCATATAGACCTATGAAGACAGTATAATCAAACCCACCACATACTGGTTGAAAAGGGTAAAAGGAGAGAAGTGAGTATGAGAAAATAATGGACAGCATGAACTTGTTCAAAGAACATGGTATACTATGGAACTATCAGAGTGAAACCCCCTTGTACTATTATTGTATGCTAATTCAAAATTTAAATAAAAAGCAAAATAGAAAAGAGCAAATTAAACACAAACATAACAGATCAAGGAAATAATAAACACTTTTATAGTCTAAATGTTGTGTTCCTTTGGCATTCATATGCTGAAAAGTAATCAGAGAACTGATGGTATGAAAAGATGGAGCCTTTAGAAAATTATTATGTAATGACATTAGATCCCTCCTGAATAAGTCCAGTGCTCTTAAAAACAGACCGATTTGTTAAATGTGGTATTTGACATTATTTGAGAATACCTAAAAGTGGTATCAGAAATTATTTGAAAATATTTGACAACGTGACAATCAATAAATATGAATAATGACTGCCAAAAAACAAGGACTCTCAGAGTTCATTCATTCCCTCTGCCATGTGAGGAAAGAGGAAGTTAACCATCTATCAACCAGGAAGCAGACCCTAACCAGACATCAAATCTTCTAGTGCTTTCATTTTGGACTTCCTGGGCTCTAGGTTTTTTGGGGAAATATAGGCCATTAATAGCTACCTAGATTATGGTATTTTGTTTTTAGGAATCCAAACATACAACAATATGAAAGGTAGAATTAATTAAGCAGAAAACAGATAAAGGTACAGAAATTGAACACTTTGAGAATATCTACAGAAGTTATAATCCTCTGTCAAGCTTCCATTCAAAAAGATCTCATAGAAGTAGAGAGCACAATAGTGATTACCATAGCATAAGAGAGGTGTGGAAAAGTAGGGATGGAGAGCAGATGACAAAAGGTCACAGGGTAACAGTTGGATAGGAGAATCATATCTAATATTGCATAGCACAGAACCTCCCGAAACATACTACAAAGTATTATTGAGAGAATTAAATGCCATATATGTAAATAAAGGTATATACTTTAATCAGGAGTTCAAAAAGTCATTATTAAGATGTTAATTCTTTCTGACCTAATTTCCCAGGGGCCATCTGGTTTCCTATTTTTAATTGACAAGATGATTCTAAAATTCATATGATGGTCTGGGGAGAACACTTGAGGAGTGTGAACATGGGTCCTGGTTCAATCCTCAGCATCACAGAAAACACAAAAACAATCAAATGAACAAAAATGTATGGAAATCAAATGATCTAGAATCCCACAAATAACCCTTGGGAAAGAACAAAGTAAGGAGGATGTGGGATTTATTTGAAATATTATAAATCTATGATACTGAAAACATCATTGGTACTGGTAAAATGAAAGACAAATCAGTCAGTGAAATACCATAGAAAATGCAGAAATAGACCCAACACATAAATAAGTCAAGTATTTTTTATAGTCTTGAGGGTGGTGCAGCACAGCAGAAAAAGGATAGCTTTTTCAACTTTTTGTGCTGGAACAGCTGGATCATGTCCACAAAGTGAACTCGGATCCATACATCAATACATCATACTATACACAAAAATGGACTCAAACTGGATCATAGATCTAAATACATAATCTGAAACTACAAAACTTCCAGGAGAAAGCATAGTAGAAAGTCTTCCTGACCTTTTGTTAGGTGAATATTTCTTAGATATGACACAAGAATCAAAATTCACAATTGAACAAATACATAAATTGGACTTCATCAAAACTTAAACTTCCTCTTCATAAGATATAATTGAAGCTATGTATGTACCCAATGGGTGTGTGCTTGCCTAGTATGCATAATACCCTGGGTTCAATCCCTGCCACTGGGGAAATTTGATTAAAAAGATAATACTAGGGAGATACTCAAGGGCTTGGGTGTGGCTCAAGAGGCAGAGTGCACACATTGCAAGCAAAAAGCTCTTAGTTCTTACCCAATAATGCAAAAAAAAAAGTCAATCCACAAGCTGGGGTAAAACTCTTTGCAAAAAATATGGCTGATAAAGAAATGTTATCCACTGGTGGTACCAGTGGGAGGGGGAAGAATGTGGAGAAAGGGTGTGAGAGGGTGAATATAGTGCAGATATGGTATACACATGTATATAAATGGGAAAATAGTACCTGTTGAAAATATTCCAGGAATGGCAGAAAGGGGATATATTGTAAGAACTTTTGTGAATGCCACAACATACCTCACCCAGCAATAATAAAAAAAATTTAATTTAAAAAAATAAATTTTAAAAAGACGTGGTATCCACATTATATAGCAAACTCTAAAAAATCCAATAAATCTCAAGCAACCTAACTTTTAAATGCCAGAAGAGTTGAAAACACAGTTCACAAAGAGGATGTACAATGGAAAATATGCTCAATATATTAGTGATTAATATATTGCTTTTTAAAACAATATTTATGTGCACAAGGCACATGCATTAGAATGAGTATTAAAAAAGCTGAGGACATTATGTCTTTGTGAAGATGGTAAGGAACTGGAACTCTGGTATACTGCTGATGGGAATGGAAAATTGTACATATTCTTTGGGAAACAAGTCTTCAATCTGTTAATAAGTGAACAAAAAGGAACATAAAGAGATGTGGTTGATGGATTTGTTAACCATCTTCATCACAGTGATTAAATATGTGTTCAACACGTCAAAAGTTATCAACTTGCACACTTTATACATGTGTAGTTTATTGTATATCAGTTATATCTCAGTTAAAGCTATTGAAAACAAAAAGCTCTGATGCAAGAACACACACATAAGACAGAGGCTGGGACACAGAGATGCAGGATAAAGTTGGTGGAGTGACATCTTTAACCTTTTATCAATGAGAAATGATAGCTGGGTTTTCAGCAATGGTATCAACAGATATGAATTTTGAAAAATTTATAATTATAGTTGCAAAGTAGATCATGGTTCCAGGAGGAAGGGTAGCAGAGGAAACAATTTTAAGGTTTCTACAGGATTCTAGGTAGAGATGATAGTAACTGACCTGACCATGGTAAAGGCATAAGAAGCAGAGTGAAAAAATCTGGGAGTTCCACTCACACTGGGGAAAATGCAATGGGAATTAGCATTTCTCTTTGTCTGAGAATCAATAGGTGTTTCATTTTTGTTGTTGTTTGTTTGTTTGTTGTTTTTGCTATACTGGGGAGCAAATCCAGGCTTTCTAGAACATGCTAGGCAAGTACTTCACCACTGAGCTACATCTCCATGCTTCCCTCTTATTCTTCTTTAATAAAAAGCACATATCTGATGTGAACAACACTATAACACATCAATCTTGTGTGGTGCAGAGCTAAACAATGTGTGCACATTTCTATAATATGCATAAAAGAACTTATATGCTTGCAACAGTCCTACCTTACACTACACTCCACCTTGTTCTAATAGAACTAAAATGTTCTCATAGCATGAGTCATCTCACAGTACTGAGGTTGTTTCACATGACAGTTAATAATCACGGTCTTCCACAGCATTTGTTTCTTTCTTGACCTATAAAATAAATAATACAATTTCAAAGTGTCCTTATAATATTCATATCACATGCTAAATATACAGGGTCAATTGTCCCCTTTTATTGTAATGGATTGGTTGCATGCAAAAAAAATCACGTATCTGATTTTCTTTCTCTTTTCCAATAATTTAGAGGGATGCTCTCTACAGTGTGGACCCTCATGGTTGCCACAAGACCATGGACAGATAGAGGGGAACTCAGAATGCATTCTCATGGACAAGCTCATTCACAAAGGTGTGGGGTAGGGAGAGGTGGGTTTGAGGAACAATCAGGTGCAAAGGTGAGGCAGTATGACAGGCTAAAATTGGAACCAAGCTCCTTTAGTCAGCAACTGACACAATCAACCCCTTCTCTCTAGGACTGTCCAGAATCTCTATTCCAAAAATGTACCAGGTGCACCTAGGTGGAGGCTTATAAAGGATATGGACAGGAAGGTTAAGAAATCCAAGAAAAATATGGAAGCATATTTCCAGAAGAGAAATCTGGGTCAATCTGTAATGTCTTCATAGAACATCTAACAGTATCTTCCCCAGTTCCTTATTTTTGTCTTTATATCTGTCTGTCTGGTTAGTTAGCTCTCATATGTTCATATTTACATCTACAGCTGTCTCTCTGTGTGTATAAAAATAAATGTCAACACAAAATAATTCTTCATAAAACTTGCACTCCATATCCCTTACTTACACAATTTCTTGTGTGGAATTTAAGCTTATAAAAATAATATACAGTCTATAGTGAGTACATTTCATAATTGAAGTAGAGTTCAGTTTCTGATATTCTATATGTATCTCCAAAATCATGATATACAAGATATCCTATCCCATTGACATTCACCACACACAAAAATCTAACAACTTTATTGTGCATGTCGTACTGGGGATTGAACCCAGCTCTAATGCATGCTAAGAAAGCAGCCTATGACTAGAGCTACAACCCAAACTTTTTGTTTTTGATGTATGGACTCACTAGCTTATCTCGGTTAAAGTGAGCTCATGATCCTCCTACCTCTGCCTCCTACATAGCTGGGATAACAGCTGTGAACCACCACATCCTGGATCTTATTGAGTGTTGTTTACTTTTATTTTGGAATTTTGAATGGATAAATCACCTTAATTAGTGTGAGAGGAAAGACCACAGGTGATAACAATGTCTCAAAATATCCAGTCATCATGTCTGTTTTTGAATGTCACATACTCAGATTGTGCAATGTCTCCACTCCTTTGTTATTGTTTTGTGGTTTCATTCTCCAGAATTCCAGAAGTCTCAACAGGATGCTCCTAAGAAAGCTGTCATGGTCCCAGCATGGGATCCAGATGCAGGAGAGGATTCCTCCAGCTCAGTCTATTTCTGTGGTGTCTCCAACTCTTGAGAGGATGCTCCTGAGAAACCTACAATGGTCCCAGCATGGGATCCAGATGCAGGAGAGAATTCCTCTGCCTCAGTCTATTTCTGAGGTGTCTCCAAGTGTCCAAAGGATGTTTCTAAGAAACCTATCATGGTTGCATCATAGGATCCAGATGAAAGAGAGAATTCCTCCTCCTCAGTCTATTTCTGCAGTGTCTCCAACTCTCAAGAGGATGCTCCTGAGAAACCTATCATGGTCCCACCATGGAATCCAGATGCAGGAGAGAGTTCCTCTGCCTCAGGGTATTTCTGTAGCATTTCCTCTGGAAACAAGATCACTCCTGTAGAGAAGGATGGCAAGGCAGATGCAAAGATGAGTTTTCAGTTTGGGCGGGAGGGTCAGCTGAGCATATTACCCAGCCCCTATTCACTTCACCTCCCCTCAAATATGAGAAAGGATGTTGGGGCTGAAGGACTAAGTAAAACTGAGGTCTCTACAAAAAGATATAGTGGGTATGCCATTCAAGAATGGGATACAGTTTCTCTTCTCACACTTCCATGAAAATATTGGGACAGCAGAGGGTGTGGAAATGCACAGTGTTGAGATGGGTTTAAGAGGTGGTCAGATTGGCACAAACTCAAATTCTCAAAGTTATATACCTTGCTCCTTCATGGCCCATAACTCCTTCCTTTTGCTTATTCTCTCATAAAAACAGGTTTTCTCTCTCCATCTGTCTTTACTGTCCACTATTGACATTCCATAGGCACAAATTTCCACCTGCATACAGTACTTATACTTGCATAATGCCATTCAGTGATTCACTGCTTTTAACCTAATCACATAAAATATTGCCCTCACCTAGATAGTGTATTTTAACTCCCCAACACTAGCCCAAATTGTAGAAAATTCAGATGCCCTAAAGAGAACTCACTTTCACACACAGATATTCTCTCCCACCTGTCTCTTCAAAAGTCATGACTTTAGCCCTTCATAAACCCATACACACTTGCTCTGACATGTATGTCCTCTACATTTAAGTCTTACTGTCACATTGTCTAACAAACATGCAACACCTACACACCTGTCCATATGTGCTATCTGAACTGTAGGACACACACATGTAGCGTCATCACTAACCCCTTTCACCAGCACCAGAAACATTAACCCACTATGTATCAGAACACAACTATAATTCCACAGGGCACACCAGAAATTCACATCCTTATTGTTGTACCTAACATAATACGTATCACACACAGAAGCAGGAACATCACAGGTAAGTACAATAACATTCCACATGACCATACAAAATGATGATTTTCAAATTTTCTTTCCTAGAAAGTCACAAATTATGTCCATGTGCTCCAATTCTTGAATTCCATGTGATGCCTTTAAGACAAAATTTGAAGGACCCAGAGTCTTCCTTGCCATTTCCACTAGATTATATTGCAGCATATTTTGATAATAAACCCTCTACATCCTCAGCACCTATGAAATGGGACAGAGTCATGAAAGTTTACTATATGTATGTCCAAATGAAAAAGGGCATGGCTCCCTTACCAGATACAGAAGGATTGATGCCTCCCCAAAAGAAAATGAGAATAGAAGAGATAATGTTTGCTGAGAAGACCCACACAGAAGTGTACCACTCTTATGTGCCTACAATTGAACTCCTGGATGACAACAAATTTACCTTAGACAATGAAGCCCAAGAGGAAAAGGAGAAGTCTCACAGCCCCACAGAACCAGTGGTGTCTAAGGAAAATTCCAGGGCCAGAACACCTGAATGGCTGGTGGCACTGGGTTGTGGCTACCAGTGCATGGCCTGCTGTCAGATCTTCCCCAACTTGGAGGCCCTTTGGTACTATCACACTTGTTCAAACAGATTTACCACCACCACTACTACCTATACACCCCCAGTAGGATCAGAGAGCCATTTTTATTAATATTCACTGCTCTCTGCACAGGAAAGAAAAGACAGCAGACCATGCCAAGCAGAAGAGCAAAGTTTCCCGAGACATACCTCAGAACTCTTAACACCAGCATCACATCTTCATTCATTGTGAGTGGAAATTGTTGTGTGCTAGACTTCAGAAGAGGTGAGCACCCAGGATACAGAAACACCCCCAATACTTGGGATTTAGGGTTCTGAGAAGAGGTGGGATTAGTAGATGAATACTTCACAATAATCTCTGAGAATTTTCTTCAAAAGAATATACTGCCGATGTGAATGCTTGAGAGATGACAAAATAAGGAGAATGCATCCTACCCATGCCTTATTTTGGGACAGGAACCAGGACTTATCTAGCAAAGCAGAGGAGGCTGGGCCCATAGTACCTGGATAAACAAAAGGTCATCAGAGCCATTCCCCCTCTAGTTTTATTTCATTGCCTGGATCCTTTTAGAGAGCCACAGGACAAGGAAGAGATAGGCCTTTGTCCCTGAGGGAGGAACAAAATGGGTTGTATTAAGATTCTGATCTCCATTTTGTGATTCTCATGCCTGCTTCATACACTCAAATGTCCATAGCTAGTTGAATCCCTTTTTTTCCTCCCCTGGGGAACATTGTCCGTGTTCTATACTGCATACCATGAATGAAGGTTATTACCTCCAAGGTGCTGAGTTTAAATAAGGAAGGAGAAATAAAGAAGTAGAAGTTTCCCCTCATCTTTGACTATTTCTGACAACTTTTTACATGGTTCATTTCTTGGAGGACCTTTATATCCTTTCAAGAAACTTCATATGTTATTTTTCCCATTTTATTCTTTATTTTTGTTGTAGTTTAAAATATCTTTTTCTAAGTGACCAGAAGAGAGCAGTTACACACACAGCTGCAAAGACTTCACAAAGCCAGGTTCACACTACAACAAATGAGACTATGTCTTCTTTGGTTAATAGGCAAACTTTCACATATAATGGAACCAGGAAATTGTCCTGAGCTTTCTCATGTTGTAGGAAATTCTGATAGGAGCTGAGCATCAGCCTCCACAAAGAGCATAGCTGCTTTCCTCACTAAAGGATTCCTTCTGTGTTTTTGTTTTCTTGCAGAAACTTAGAGACACCCTGGCCTGAAGATTTCAAATGATGGCATTTAGCCCACTGCTGTAGTCTGCCTAGAGGAGCACAACGCACAGAAGCTGCAAGCCATCAAGCAGGGTGGGTCTGAGGATAGATGGATCAGATCTCCTGTAGCTACTCCCAGTACTTGGGAAAATGTGGTGCCCACTCTGAGGAAAGTTTCCAAAAGAGCCATGAGGAGCCCTTGGATCCTTTGGCACACACCACATTTGGAGGTTTGTGAAAAGACTTTTTTGTCACTATTAATACCCCTAGGGATTGGACTATGAGCACATGATAAAAGCGAGAGCACACAAGGAAGGGGTGAGGATAGGTAAGACACCTAAAAAACTAGTTAGCATTTGTTGCCCTTAACGCAGAGAAACTAAAGCAGATACCTTAAAGCAACTGAGGCCAATAGGAAAAGGGGAACAGGTACCAGAGAAAAGGTTAGATCAAAAAGAATTAACCTAGAAGGTAACACCCACGCACAGGAAATCAATGTGAGTCAATGCCCTGTATAGCTATCCTTATCTCAACCAGCAAAAACCCTTGTTCCTTCCTAGTATTGCTTATACTCTCTCTACAACAAAATTAGAAATAAGGGCAAAATAGTTTTGCTGGGTATTGAGGGGGGGAGAGGGAGGGGGCAGAGTGGGTGGTAAGGGAGGGGGTGGGGGCAGGGGGGAGAAATGAAGCAAGCCTTGTATGCACATATGAATAATAAAAGAAAAATGAAAGAAAAAAATAAAATAAGTTGAAAAAAAAATACCCCTAGGTTGTCAAGACAAATGAAGATACCTATATGATTGCCGTTGGAGAAGGGACCAGTATAGGTAGGAGAAACTTGGCCAAATGGGATACAAACTTTTCATTCCTAAAGATATCACCAGTAGAACAAGGTATTGATGTATTTTTACACATCTTTTTCTGTAAATGATTGCAGACCTTTCCTCATATCTTCATTTAATATACTTATTTGTATATTATTTGGTTGGGAGACAGACTTGTTATTGAGAGAGTGAAAAGGTACTGGATACAAAACCACAAAAACCTACCCCTTGACTTCCTTGAGACTGTTTATGTGTTATTGCACAAATGCTTTTCACACAGCCACACTGGGGAAGACAGACCATGTAATAAATATACCATCTGAGATAAATATTTGTATATATGGGTATTCCCAAAACCATATGGAGTTTTAAGCTTAATAATGTTAGAAGTGTAAAAAAGACCTTTTTTGGAAAATATTCGCACATTTATTATTTACATGTCACTTATACTTAATTTCCTGTACTTTTAAAGATGAATTTTACTTTTTTTTGCTGTTGCCTCTCATATCATAGGGACAATAACAAAAAATGAAAAATTAGAAAGAACTATGTAGGAGAAGAAAATTGAAAGAGCTAAACTTTCAAATGATGATCTCTGTAAAATGTTTTTACAACTTCTAAAATCACTAGAGCTTAAAACTGCATGATGATACTGGGACACCTATAGGTATACATATTTATCTGGAAAATATTTAGTTATGTGTTCTATCCTCTGTGTATATATTTGTGTAAGAAGAGTATATGCACCTGTATGCACACAAGCTCATAGGGCCAAGAGTTGAATTGCAATTGCTTTTGTTTTTGTATGTGAAGTATTTTTTTTAATTCTCTGATAAGAGTACCACCTTCTTACCCATCTGTGAGGACAAGTGAGTCAGAACAGACAAGTGAGATCTACACTTAACTTGTTTTTTTCATTCACTTGGAGGTAAACATTTATGCATCCTGGATACACCTGTACTGAAAGCTTGGGAAGTTAGAAGAGCTAGAGTTAGTGGGAGTTAGTGTGAGCTCAACTCTAAGGCCCATGAAACTCAAGGGGCTGGTCTTGTTTCCATTCCTCTTTTTTGAAATTCCTGTTTCAACTGTTACCTTAATTAACTGAACATCCCCATTAAATATTCAATAAAGTTTTGTTTTACTTTAATTAGACTGAGTCGGTTATTTGTTGTTTATCACCTCATGTACCTTAATTGATGCATATTAGATTTAATGAGGTGATTTCCTTCATTTAAATAGAAGTGATAAATTACCAATGGAGTAGCACATTATAATCCACAGGCTTCATACTGGAAAAGTATACTTAAGCTCAGGGGATTCATTATGTCCTTAATTGATTGTGATGATAACTTAAGAATGCTCAGATAAAAAAATAAAATGACTGGTCTCTACAGTAAGTGTGAGTGTAATTCCATCAGGAATGCAGGCCTCATTCTTACTACAAGGCACAAGATGGTGTCTGTGGGGAAGAAATTTGTGAGGGCCGTATTTCAAAAATAGCTGGGCTCCCTGGTGTGTGCCTGCTTACAATTCCCAGCTATGCATGAAGCTGAGTTCGGGCAGAAAAGGTCATTTGACCCCATTTTCAGTGGAATAAAAATAGGCATAGTGGCACATACCTGTCATCCCATCTACTACAGGAAGCATTAAATAGGAAGATCATGGTTCAGGCTGGCCAGGACAAAAAGATAACTCCAAAAACCAGAGTAAAAATGGCTGGAGGCATGGTTCAAGCAGTAGAGCACCTGCCTAACAAGTATGAAACCCAGAGTTCAAATCCCAGTATTACCAAAAATAAAAACATTTAGCAATACATCTAAATAGACATTTCTCACCAAAAGACATACAAATGGCCAACAATTGCATGAAAAGTGCTGAATTTTACAAATTGGCAGGGGAACACAAATAAGAACCACACGGAACTACCACTTGAGTCCAGTAAGAATTGCTATTACCAAAAAGACTACAGGTAACAAGTGAGGGCAGGGATGTGGAAAAAAGAAATCCTAGCACTCCGTTGGTGGGAATGTAAATCAGTGTGGAAAATAGTATGGAGATTTATCAAAAAATCAATACAACTATCATATGACCCACCAATTCCACTACTGGGTATACATGAAAAGGAAATGAAATTGGTATGTCAAGGAGACCTCTTCACTCCCAGGTTTACTGCAGTAACATTATCCATAGCCAAGGAGTAGAAAATGTCCAGCAAGTGATGAGTGTGTTAGAGAAAATGTGGCACATGTACACAATGGAATACTATAGAGCAATAAAAAGTATAAAACTCTCTCATCTGTGACAGTGTGGAGGTAAGTATAAATCACTATATTAAGTGAAATATACCTGACACAGAAAGACAAGTACAGCATGATCTCACTTATGTGTGGCATCTAAAAGAAGGTGATGTCATTTGAGAGTAGAATGACAGATTCCAAACCTGGGCAGAGTAGGGAGGAGGACGAGAGGGTTGGATAGAGGATAGGCAATGGGTACTAAGTTACAGTTAGAAAGGAGCAAGAGACTCTGGAGTGTTACGGCACGGTGGAGTGACTATAGAAAATGATAATGTTCTGTATACTTCAAAAAGCTACAAGATAAGATTTTGAATATCTTCACCATGAAGAAATGACAAATATTTGAGAATATAGTAATAAATTTCCCTGTTTTAAACATACAATTGTACCTATTGAAATATCACGTTTCCCCATTTAGATGTGCATTTTTATGTTTCATTTAAAAAGTAAATTTAAATGAAAAAATGTACTGAAGAAAAGAGAGTAACTACAAATAAAAAGTGATGTAGGCCCATGTTTCATCATATAATTTAAAATTCCTTTTAAATTTAATATTTCACGTATCACATTAACTGGGGTACATGGACTATTTTGATTGTTCAACTGACTGTTCAAAGGATCCCCTAGACACTTACTGGTCTGTGTACTTCAATAAGAATTTTCACATAATGTAATAGATTCAAAAATATATCTGATTGAAAAGATAAATCTGTCACAATAGCTACCTTATTAACATGTATCGAGTGCCACTGTAAACCACTGGGTCCTGTGCTAACAGCTTCCCATTCATTAACTCATTATCTCTGGCTTTGTGAGCCACCTACTGAAGCTTAACCATTTTGAGAGGAAACAGAATCTCAAGACAGTGAATAAAATTCAGAATCATATAGACAACAGGATGTTTAAGCTCCATTCTACCATTCGTTGGTACCAAAGGTCACATTGTTTTACTTCCAAACCATAGTGCCTCTATAATTATAAAATATAGTCTTCTTTTATTTTATTAAGGTTATTTATTAAACTATGATTGACAGTTTGAAAGGCTGTGTGTATTTATTGTACAGACTTTGAAGAGTTGGGGCTCCGTGTATACTTGCGAAACCATCACCATGATCTATGCCATAAACACATCCATCACTTTCAAGAGTATCCTCACACACTCTTCATTAAATTCCCATCTCTGTAAAGTAGCATAGTCAAAATCAAAATACTGTTACTTGTAGTTGACATTTAATGTAGTCAGCATTTAATGATGACTGATATATTCATTTAAATCACTTCCGTACTATTTTTCTGATCTGGCCACAGTGATTTTTTTTCCTACATGGATGTACTGAAGAGACAGAAAAAATGTGTTACCTTGTGAACTAGAGAAATGAAGAAGTCAGCGAACTATGAATAGAAACTTGTAGTAGATAAATTTTGTCATGTGTTTGATATTGCCTGTGTATAATGCTATATTTTAAAGTTATCTTTGCCGCTGGTGCTGGCATTATGGACAGTTTAATGGGAGCAGATATATAAGTTGCTTTGGGAATTCCAACACAATACTATGAAAAGAGTGATGTATAATGTTGGTATCAATTTCAAGAATAATTGTTTGGTGTGAAAGTTTGATTTTTAAACATATTCATGATAATGGTCAGACTAAGTACTGTTCTAATTAAAATTGACATCTTGAGTTTGATTCACATGTGAGAATTGTATGTGTTATTAAACAGAAAACATGCCATAAATATTTAATAATGAAAGCATACATTAATTAAAAATTAACTATTAGATTTTAAAATCCTACATTTAACAAACAAAGAACTCTGGAAGCTGAAAGGAGAATGATAGGAAGTAAAACCCTATTTGTTTCCATGTGTAATATGGCTGGATAGTAGGGGATGGCACTTGTTCCCTTTTAGTTCATATTAGAAAAATTAGGCACAAGTGATTTGACATAAATCAGTAACATTTATTTGTTCCAAAGGGTATATTTCATTCTTGAGGCATGGTTTAAGTGATAGAGTACCTGCCTTGCAAGCACAAAGCCCTGAGTTCAAACCCCAGAACTGCCAAAAGCAAAACAAAAAGATTCACCAAATGTTAGAGTTCAAATCATTAGGGGGGTTAACAGGAAAAATGCATTTCATATTAAAAAATAAAACTGAAGTGTAGAGTTTTAATTATTTCTCTGTAATTGATATGAACTTCATGAAAAATTTTAGATTTTCATAGATATATGCACCTATATTTTATATTATTATTAATTGTAATTAAGTTGCAATTTAAGATTTTATAAACAAGAAGGAGATAATCTTTCTTCTTTCAAATTAAGGCTAATATGTATTAAAAAAGCATATTTGACCCCCATTAAAATGTTCAGAATATATAAATACTTAAAAGTGTAAATTTTATTTTATGTAATTATAATAACTATAGTACTCTATAATTTAATTGTTAAGAATAACCAAAGGTATACAACTACATAAAATATGAATCGTTCATAAATAAAAGGAATAAGTTTAAAGAATACTGATATATAAATTAATGATAGAAAAATAGTATCTGACAACATTCATGGAATGATATAATATTAATAAGAGAAACTTTTTAATTGATGTAATGCAGAATTTAAGGGCAGGCATAGTGGATCAAGAAGTAAGAGTACTTCCCTTGCAAACATGAGGTCCTGAGTTCAAACCACAGTACTGCTTTACAAAAAAGAAAGAATTTCAGTTTCTAATATGAAATATTGAAACCACATTATGTTAGAGTAACATGAAAAATTCTATCTGAGGCTGATGAAATTAGAAACTGACCCTGGATCTTAGCACCCAACTTGTGTTTTGTTTGTGTGCCTAAAAATAAATTCCAATGCTAATTCTAGTGTGGAGTAATGGTTAAGAAACAGCAATGAAATATATATTAAAATTTTAGAAACTAGCAGAAAGGAAAATATTTTGAAGAATGGAAATAAAAGCAAAGGTCAAATATAGTTCATTAGAAAACAAAGAATAATGTAACTAAAAAGTCCATGAGCTCTTCATGAAAAGATGAATAATGTAGGAAACTTTTCCAGAATATGGTTGACAAAAAGCCAAAATGGTATTTTTATTAAGACAGGCAGGCTGGGAGGTTGGTGATGCAGATCCAGGGCGCGGTGGCTCTCACGCAGTGGCAGCTTTGGAGCCCCTGAGCGTGGGCATCGCTATGAGAGCTGTGTCAGCCCGCATTGGCTCCCTGTCCTACACTGACTTCCACAGCTACCCTGCCCAGTGCTGCCGCCAGGAGCTGCTCAGTGCCTTGGGACCAGATACAGAAATGGATTCGTGGGAATGTGAGTGCGGGTGCCAGCTCTGTCTTCATATTTGATGAGATGGATAAGCGGCACTCTGGGATCCTCAATGCCATCAAGCCCTTTCTAGACGACCAAGACCTGGTAGATGGGATTTCTTACTGCAAAGCCATCTTCATCTTTCTCAGCAACGCAGGTGGGGACCTTATAACTAAGAAGGCTCTGGACTTCTGGCATGCAGGAAGAAAGAGGGATGAGATCCAGTCCAAGGACCTGGAACCCGTGCTGTCTCTCAGCATCTTCAACAACAGGCACAACGCATGAAGATCTGTGTGAGGTCAGACATGCGGCCCGAGGGGCTGCCGTTGAAGATGTCCTTACCAAAGCGGTAGAGGAAATGATGTTTTTCCTGAAAGGCGAAATCTACTGCAAGACTGTAAGTCATGGCTGAATTTCCAGTGAGCCATGGAAGAGGAGATTGGAGGCTCAGCACACATGGGACTTGCCTGGCAGAGCACTTTAAGACCTCTCGAGGTTTTGCACATTTGCACCTATGGGCTTTTGGGACCTATCTGTTGCTATGAGTTGATTTTTAAAAAGACACGAATCTGTGGATGTAGCATGACAGAAGCCTAACTCCTACCTGAAGCAGTACAGTGACCTTTTAAAACGCTTTCATGCTCACCATTACTAACCTTGGCTTGAGTGCCTTGAAGCAGCTGTGCGCATGAGACTGAGGTTCCTGTGTGACCCATGGCACCCATACCTCAGAAGCCACCACACTGACTTAAGGGGCTCAAGGGCCCTGCTGAGTCTGGGGAGCATGGGGTTTTTGCATGCAGGATGTGTCCTTCTGCTCTGCTGTTCAATTTGCACACCACATTCACTGACTAGAAGCATCTTCAGTTGAAGTTGGTGGCACAGATAGGTGCTGATGGTATCTGCAGGGAGCATGTGGCCCTGTGCTCTGGCACTCTTAGCCTGGGCTGTAATGTCAGCTTGATGGGTGGTGACTCTCTCTGAGGCACCTGCAGCAGACCAGAACAGACAGGTCCCTGGTGTCTGTCTCTTAATCTGGCTGTGGAGTTCATTTCCTCTCCCCCACTTTGCATTAGTCCCAGCCTTCCTTGTACATCTCCTGAGTACCAATAACTACCAGATTTTCCCCAACCATATCAGGACTGTGGCTTTGGAGTTAAGTTTTCTGTTCCCATGGTTACACATTTGCCTGTTACACTTGATGTGAGAGTCAAGCACTACCTGCAGAACCATTTGGAATCTGTAGGAATTGCTCCTTCTCCACCACCGTGTCTGTTTGCAGATTGGTTTTGCCAGGAGATGGGCCTGTTGCACAGAGCTGCTGTGTTTGCAAGCATGGGATCATGGTTTCTCTTCTGAATGTCAGGTGAGAAAGGGTGGACATTTTAAAACCTGGCAAGGGCACAAAATGGACACAAAATTGCTTATTCTCTTCTCAGATTCTCTTAAACTAACGTACAAATTTTTGTTGTTAAATGCAAAGGTACAATATGGTCACAATTACAAATAAAACAAGGCTGCCTGATCTGGGTTGGTCCTGAATATCACCTTAAGGTGACACATATATAGCAGTTGCAGACTGGACTGCCCTGATTACTGGGGAATGAGACTTAGATTCCAGCCAGCTGGGATCATTCTGCCTGGTAGGTGCCATGCAACTGCTGAGACAAAGAACAGAATGCAGAGTTTTTATATATGTACCAGATGGAAATGTCTGATAGGTAGTCTTTTGAAATGCAAAGGAGAGACTTAAAAGTTTTAGGACTTATTCTCCCATTGGAGCTGAGTTACTTTTCTTCTATAACCTTTTGGGTATCTGGTCAAGAGGAGACCGGATTTTCTGTTTACAATGAAGCAATAAACTCAAAACATGTTGGCCACATTTGGATTGCTGTTACTGATTAGTAACTTGAAAAGGCCTCAGTTGGCCCTAACCTAGCTTCCCCTCTTCAGAAGATGTAGACAATTGACCTACTGAATATAAACTACTAAGGCCTATGTGTTATGCTGCAAAAAAGAAATTCAGATAAAATTATCAGTCAAAGAAGATATATGATTATATTAATAAATACCACAAAATTTTAGTAACGTCCGGCACATATATCTGATTTTTAAAATCAATCTTATCAATTTGGCAGTTTGAAAAATCAATAGGTAAAAATAAATCATGCTACTATTTACCAACCAACAAGGAACACTGTTTAAAATGTCCTTTTAAAATACAGGCTATAGAGATCAGAAAAAAGTGTTCAAATTATAAGTAAAAACATAAAATTATACTAAAAAACCTGAAAAAATAAGAGTTATCCTTTGCTTCCATACTAGAAGACTTAATTTTCAGATATGAATAAAAATATGAACTTCATCAACGTAATCTATTTTATATAATTCCATTGAGATTATTGTTAGAAATGAATTATATATTCTATCTGAAAAAGAAGAGACTAGCTTGGAACTTTTTGAAAGAAGAATTAAGATGGGAGGATATCAACTCTCAGGTGTTAAATGCATTATCATTATAATTTTTAAAATGGTAATATCTAGAGAAGCTCAGTGGAGCAGAGAAGAATTTCCAGGCAGATTCTCACTTGTGAGGCACAATGGAGGTAGCATCTCAAATCCATGAAGAAGGCTGGGGATGCAGCTCAGAGTTAGGGCACTTGCCTCCCTGTCACTACAAGAAGACAAAGAAACCCAAACAATTCTCAAATCAATGAGGAAATTTTAGTTAACAAAATCTAATGTTTTTCCTCTCATTACACATTAAATTCCATGTGAACTACACGTGTAACTAAAAATATTAATATGGTTATAAGTAGTATATTAAAAGTATTTATTTGATCATAGTTGGAAAATAGCTTTAATTATAAAAACAAGAATATTTTGTGCTTTTTCTTAGAATATAGAAACTGACAAGACAAAGTCTTTCCCTTCTTAACAAGAAAAGACATCTTATTTAATTGTATGACTTTTTAACACAATAAGAGAGCTGAGTCAGAATGCAGTAGGTTGAATTCAACAGAAGGCAGACCTCACAAAGAAAGGACATGATACAAAAAAGACTTTGCTTTTGGAGAATTAGAAGGAAGAAGCGGCAATTATAGATTTCACTGCAAGGAATATGCATTGGAAGAAAAATTAATAAATGCTATAAATGTGTACAGGGCATAATAAGGAAGCAGCTGAATGCCCAGGATATTAGGCAGTTCACAGGAGAGGTGACATTTTCAAAGGTCAGGATTCAGTTTCAAGGAACAGAATCCACTCTGACTACTTTAAACAGAAAGAACCTGATTACTGTTTGTTTAAGTTGCATACTAAATCTTTAAGAGGGCTAAAGAAACATACTCAGTTGGCTTTTAGGAAGCCACAAAAGCCCCCAAATCACACTACAGACAGAAGTCATTGAGGAATAGTATCCTCTCCCACTAAAAGTAATCTTCCTGCCTAACTGAGAAATTTCAGCAGTAGCGGATGGATCTAGAACAAAGTTGCCTATTCTGAAGTTAGGAAAGAGACAGATGACTATCACAGCAGCCAGCATTAGCACCATTAAAAGTCTGCCATTATCCACACCAGGAGATCAAAGCCCCACTCCTGTGACACCTTTGAAACCAATGACTAAGCACTGCAACTTGTTCCTATTATTCCCCTAAGGAAAACAATGCCTCTCTGATGCTTGCCCATGAAAAAAGCAGCAAAATTAAAATCTGTATCTTTATTCTGACTTCCAAATTTGGAATGTGATTGATATCCCAGTGTCTTCTAGGCACAACCCAAGGCTGCAAACCCATGTAAAAAGTGTATGTTTGTCTTCCCAGTCTCTGTGGAGAAGGCTTGTCCATTAGAAGAGAATGGAAATGATTGCCAAACACCATTTCATCACAGACACAACAGTGTTTGCCCTAGGTCCTAATGAAACAACAACAAAAATTTTCTGTGCTTGCTAAGCAGGTGCTCTACTTCTTAGCTTTCTTGTTTTAGTTATCTTTCAGGTACGGTCTTGCACTTTTGACTTCGGATCTCTGTCCTTTTACCTCTGCTTCCTGCATAGCTGTAATGACAGATGTGAGTGGCCACATCCAGCTTGTTCTATGAAATAGGGTCTTGGTAACTTTTCCTCCAACAGTGATCCTCCTTTTTCTGACTTCCAAATACCTTGAATTACAGGCATGAACACTGAGACTGGCTAAGTCATCAGTTTTCTAATTGCTAAACCAAACACTTTAATTACTTTAAAAGGGAATGTAGTACTCCCAAAGAAATATTTTGTCCTAATACTAATTTAGAAAAATAACTCATTGTTGTTGTTTTTCTTTACAGAGAATATATGAAAAATGGCATCTAGTATAATTTTACCAGAACATGTATTATTAAAATAGACATTTAATTTTTGTCTAACTATAAAAATATACTTTAAACCAAGGAAGGCAGTTCTTGGGAATTAACCTGACCTCATCTTATTTGCTTATATCACAATTCAGAAATCTGATATGGGAGACTGTTTTGGCAGGATGGTGATGGAGGTTAATGATTCAAAAGAACTGCAAGATAAATAAATGGCGTGTCAAGTCAAGATGCTTTATTTATTTCAGGGCAATCAAATCTTCAGTTGTCAGAGTGGATGCTTAAATTATCAGTAGGTGATTACTGTGAGTAGAGCTCCAAGATTAATTCACCACCTGTGCCGCTTGATATGGACTATGCTTGGATAATCTACTCTGAAAAGTTCAGTTGGATTTTAATACTGTCTTTAAGGCTAGGAAACGTAAAGGATCAGCAGTACCTCCAATATGTCTTCTTCTAAGTGTTAAATTATAACAGTGTCATGGTTTTAGGATGAAATATACTTACATTGTTATAAAGTTATGTTTAGATCCTTTTGTTGCAGGTAAATATCATGCTTTTTAAAATACAGCTAAGTGTGCTCTTTTATAATCTCACTATATTATTTCTGCAAATTCTAGACCATGAAGTTGCCAGATCATCAGGTTAGATTTTGTTTTAGTTTTAGATTTTTGCATTCAGACATTTTGTCAGCTACGTAGTTGAGAGCAAATAATTCTGGACATGTGATGTTGAAGAGATAGATTTGTCTGGAGAAAGCGTAAGGGTAGGAGTAATCGCTTCCATATCATATACTCCAGAAATATTTTGCCATGTAGTGCTGTGGAACAAACAAAGCCAAAATGAGTGGTTTTGAGAAAATGGATTGTAAGTGGAAAGAAGACATATTTTATCATAATATTGGTCAACCTCAGGTTAGGTTATCTTCAATTCTGGTAGGGGTATGTGTGTGTGTGTGTGTGTGTGTGTGTGTGTGTGTGTGTGTGTGTGTTTCCTATTCTAGAATTCAGACTAAGACTGAAATCTCCTCTCGTTGCATGTGACTCCTGCTCAGACATGACATGTATCACTGCTTCTCTTATGCTATGTTTAAAGCGGATAATATGATTAAGCTTGACACCAATCAGCAGAGATGTAACTATTTCTATAGTGAAGTCTCTGGCCATACTACCCTGAACACACCTGATCTTGTCTATTTCTATAGGGAAGATTGTTGATGTAGGGCCTGGGGGGTCAGTTAATGCCCTCATAGGAAGAAAGAGAATTACTTATTTTAGGAATAAGTTATTAATTTTTATGTAGTAATATTTGTCATGGGAAAAGCCAGGGTTTTGTTGTTTTAACATGTCTTACACAAAGTTTTTTCAACCCCTCATTTATATACCATATATTTATTCTTCAATGTATTTCTAGTTAATTTTATCAAATGTTTCAATTGGTCATGGATTAATTTTAGATGCAAAAATGTATATCAATAATGTTATATAATAGCACTATCTCACATAGCAGTTACATACAAATTTGAAATGCTGACTTTATATTCATTTCTAAGTGCACATTTTACACTTTTAAACTTTACATCACCTTGTTTATTTCATTTTTACAGGGTGATTTACTAAATTCTGGGGTGTAGAATAATATAAAATATGAAAACATCATGAGAATTTAGGTATGTATATGAGGTGTATGAATTTTTAAGCCAAGTTTTAATTAGGATATATTTGTTGTATGAGTGGGATTCATTGTGACAACTCTGAATAGCCTTACATTGTACATTATTTAAATCACCCCCACCATCACTCTCCCTCAGCCCTTCCGGCCCCACTTAGAGCAATTGCAAGAAGTTTCTAGTTCCTGTAAGTGTGAAATTCCTCAACTGTATTCCCTCACCTTAATCTCCTTCATTTGCCCTTTCTCCTCCCAAAAACATCCCCACACAATATACCTATTTTATAGTCATGTCTTTTGGTATTAATTTCTAATTATTAGAGTGGTGGCTTTTCAATGTATTTTCGCTGTGAGTATACTTTGTTCAGTTCAATACTTTCCATTGCTCTCCCTTACCCTTCCCTCCCACCCTCTATTTTCAATAGCTTTCAGTAAAAATCAGTATATCCTATTCCTTACATATGTAATGTATTTTGATATTGTTGAGTCTTTATAATTCTATTTTCCTTTCCCTCATTCCCCAAGTTCCACAAGTGTAGTTTCACTATAACAAACATGTTCTACTAATATGTTTTCATATGATCCTACTTGGTTTTATACATAGGTTTATCTTTTGGAGCTACTTCCACATATGAGATAAAACCTGCAATCATTGTCTTTCTAAATTTCTAATTACTTAACATGATGTCCTCCAATTGCATCCATTTATTTTTTTCAAGCCACATGGTATCATTTTTCCTTCTGTCTGAGTAAAACTCCATTATATATATACCATATTTTCTTGATTCATTCATCAATTGTAGGGCATTTGTATTGTTTCCTAGCTTGGCTATTGTGAACTGTGCTGTGATAAACATTGGTATGCAAGTGTCTCTATTGTAGTCTGACTTATGTTCCTTTGGACATGTGCCCAGGAGAGGTATCACTGGATCGTATGGCAGTTCTGTTCTTATTAACTTTAATTGAATTTATAAATTAATGAATTTATTGAATTGATAATTGTTCATTTTTTCTCAGTTTTCTCTTCTAATATTTTAAATATTAACAGATACACACCAAGAAAAGCTCTCTGAGGTTCACCATAATTTTTAAGAACATGAAGGAGTCTTGAAACTAAATCATTTAAGGACCACTGACAAGAGCAATGCCTGGTGCACAGCATAAATACTGGTGATTTTTTTCCAAGTATTTTACAGATATTGGCACCATGATATGTGAATGTGTGCCTATTACTTTTTTATATTAGTGGAGGAATTCCTATTTAAGAGATTGGGAATCAATACGTTTTCAGGCAAGGCTGAAATTCAGTGGACTGGAGAGGTTAGAAACTAGTCACAAACACTACATGAAGAGAACCTAAAATAGGTGAGCCTCCTTGTTCTGAAAATCCAAGATCTGAATGAAAGCAAAATTGGAAACTTTTTAAGCCCTAACATGACACTATAGTGAAAAACTCCATGGAAAATTATTTTAAAACATGGCATAAATTACCTCTGGACTACGTATATAAGGTATATATTATAGATAAATCAATTGTGTGTTTTAATTATGATCCTATCCCCAAGATAGCTTATTAGGTACATGCGAATATTCCAAAATCTGAAGAAATTCAGCATCCAAAATGCTTCTGATTTTTGAAATACTGATCCCTCGTATTTCAAATAAGGGATGCTCAGCTTGAAGGATGAATTGCTGTAGTATTTTCCAGTTTACAACATAAACCATCCTTTGGTCTAAATTTACCTACTAAGTTTGCTCTGGCTCTTGGTAAAACTCCTTAGAATTTTTCAATGGTGACTGGCTCTATTTCCTCACCCTCTGTTTCCTCCTCAGCCCATCCCAGTGGGACTGATTTGGTCAAGCTCACCAGTTACCAACCAGATGTTCCAGGAGAACTCTCAAATGACAAACTTTTCATTTATTAAGGTTTATTGACATTTTGTTTTTCATCTCAAAACAAAACACTTACTTTCCAAACAATTGTGATGTGATAATATTGTTGTAAGTTTAAAAAATAAAAAGAAAATTTTTATTCTTAATCGTTTTTGTAAAATTTATGTTGTAAAATGAGTATATACTTTGTGCAATGGTACAGCCTTTCTTGAAATTTGCCCTTTTCATCTTTATGTAGAAATTATACTCATCTCTGTCCATACTAAGCAGTTGTTTTCCAAAATGACAGTGTGATGGTTAGATGATTCTAAATGTGGAATGTTTATAGGCGTACAGACGGGTGAGCAAGGAGAAAAGAGATTGCTGCCACCTTCCTTTTCTGTCTTAATGAGTTTCTTCTTTTAATATCTTGGTAACAAATTTGGACATATTTATTGTTATTAACATTTATTTAGTGTATACCATTTAAAGTAGGCTTTTATCAAGTACATGATAAGAGGGAAGCAACATGGAGCAAGACATCTTCTCACTGAGTGGGACAAAAATGGTCCAATATTAGAGTGTTACCTAGAACCTGTGTGAAGCCATTGTTATGGGAACACTGGTGAACTAAGTTCTTGCTGACACATTTGCAAGCTCGAATGTCCTTGGTGAGGCAAGGTGCAAGCCTCACACCTCCAAATGTCACTCAGCCTTTGTTTGCCTAGACTTCAGACATTATCATGAGCAGCTTACATAGTCCACACTGTGATTTTCACAGTAGAGAGCACCCTTTGGCAGGGCTGCAAAAACTCCAAGTGGTTGGTGGGAGGGTCATATGCATAGAAAACCATTATTTGACATTAAGTTGAAAGTCAAGGTGAAGTTTGTGAACCTGTTTTTCCCATTGAGATTCACTTTTTTGCTTCTCTAAGTCTTTTTTTTTCAATCTTTGGAAGAATAAACACAAAGAATGTCTACCAGAAGGTGGTCTCTTGATGGATATGTCAGAATCACCAATAGGACCTGCTCAGAATGCAGATTTCTGGGTCTTAAAGCAATTTACTAAATCAAGCCTTACAGGAATAGGGCTGGGAATCTGCATGTAGACTCTCCAAGTTTTAAACACAATGAAAGGCTTGAAAATCACTGGCATTAGAAGCTGTTTTCTAGGGCTGATTTTCAAATATATTTGTGTCAAGGTGAAGATTATCTAATTCTGATGAAATTCTGCATCAGTGAGAATGAATAAATACAATCTAAAACATTGCATAAAATCCCTCACATATTTTTGTGACTGGTTTACTAAGCTTCCTTGGTTGCTAGAAGAAAGATTAAATGCTCAGTTACTGAAGTCTGAACAGACTCTGTCGGGACTGGTTATTAAAAGATGATTTTGAAAACGTGTGTTTATATTTATCTTCAGAAAGAAAGATTTAAACATTTTATAAATTATGTCAGTTTTCATGATTGTACACTCCCCAGCAAACCATCTAAAAGCTACCTTCAGCATTGCACAAAATGAGGCTCTTGTTCAGAAATTCTGGTAAGTTCTAGGTTTTCTTCTGTATGCAGCTAAAAAATGTTCCATGTTGTCATGTGATATAAGAAGATAAAATGTCAGAAAAAGATGTGGTGTATTTTGCTAGTTTATGTGATCTTTCCCAACTCATATTTTGATTAAATTGTTTTACTTCCTAGATTTAGTTTATTGGTTTTAGAATGTGACTGCGTTCTATTTTGAAGAAAAGTTTTATAACTGTAGAGGTGAAGTTTAAATTTTGCTTACATGAGAAGTTACATGTTTACTATGTGTTCAAGTGAAATGTAAATGATACAAGTTAACCATCCATGTTATTTTAAAAGTAAATAAGAAAAACTAAGGAGCATTTTTGATATGAGCATTTGGAAAATACTCAAGAAAATCAAAGCTGAAATTAAAAATTAAACAGAATAATACTAATTAAAATGGGTACTTGAAATCAGAAAATTCAAAATTTCTTTTTTCATGGGTAACTATATAGAAGTTCAGGTAATAGTTCAAGCAATCTTATCACTTGTTCCTAATAAAAACATTAAGGTTCCATCCAATACTTTCTTCCTCTTTTTATTTTATTCAGCTGATGTTAAAGAGTCAGGCTATCAGTTCTGATGTGACTGTGGTTGTAGAATCTGAAACATGAACTGGTTGAATTGGGAATCAGGATGACGCTGAAGGTCATGCTAGGAGTGAGATCTTGAGTCTCTTTTTTTTGATTTCTTTAAAATAGTGTGTGCTTGTTTTCACAAATGTTATGACACACCCACAGCCAAATATTCTAAGGTATACATGTGTGCAAAGATCTCCTCCTACCACCTGGAGATAATTGCTATTGAAAGTTTGGTATATGCTATCTACTTTTATTTTCAGTTTGAACATTCACTGACTCTGTGTGTGTGTGTGTGTGTGTGTGTGTGTGTGTAGATGTATACATACTTTTTTGTTCTCTGGGGTTTGAACTCAGGGCTTCATGCTTGCTAGGCCAGGGCTCTACCACTTGAGCTACTCTTTTGGCATATCATGTGTACATTATGTATTCAATTAGGCCACTTAGACATTATTATTTTCACTAAATAATTTTTGGTGAGCTTCTGTCACATATACTGTGTATATTTTTTCCATCCCATCCATTCCTGATTGTACTTTGCCTTGGCATTCTAATATGAGTACACCATATTATATTTAATGTTCCTCTTACTGGTGGGACTTGGGTTGTTTCCAATTTTTGTATTTTGAAATCAATGTTGTGAAAACCTTTGTTAGAAAATTCTTACAGGATAAATGTCCAGAAGAATTGCTGGGTTAAAGGAAACACCATTTAAAAGTTTGATATCCATCACCAGCTGTCCTCAGAAATGTGCCAATTTATACTCTTACAAGTAAAGCCTTGAGTGTGATCATTTAATTTTTTAATTTTAATTTTCTTTTATCATTTTTATATTTACTTATATAAATATACATTATTTGGGCCACCTCTCTACCCCAAAGCTTCCTGAAGAACCTGGTCTGGGCTCTTGCTCCCCAATTTTGTTGAAGAGAAAACATAAGAGATCATAAGAGAAACATAGCATTTTTGGTAGTTTGAGATAAAGATAGCTATACAGAGAGCTTCTTAGTGTTGTTTCCATGCATATGTGTATTGAGCTCATATGGCTCATCTCTACCAGACCTCTTCACTACTTCCTAGTTCCCTTTCCATAGTGGCCTCTGCTAGGTTAAGATTACTATATAAAGCTCCTATACAGTAAGCATACCACCACATCCAAGTTTTAGGTTTCCTTCCCTTTCCCTATTCCTCCCATGCATATTCTCCGCTTAGTGTGTGACCCCTGTATAATAGCATTGTGCATTTGTTTTAGATCTATAATCCACATATGAGGGAGAACATGCAGTTTTTGGCTTTCTGAGCCTGATTAAATTCACCTAAGGCAATGTTCTTCTGTTCCATCCTTTTACTCACTAATGACAAAATTTCATCTTTTTGTGATTGAGTAAAATGTGTATAAATAACACATTTTCTGAATCATTCATTGATAGTGGAACACCTTGGCTGTTTCCATAGCTTGGCTATTGTGAATGGTGCTACAACAAGCATGGGTGTGCTTGTGCCTTTGCCTGTTTCATAATTTTTAAACTAAAAACTGGACACTTAACTTATAACAACCCTGCCTTCTATATTTTCTCCTTGAATTTGACTGTTGTTGTATTTGTTGTGTTTTTTTTTAGGAACTTGCACAGAGTTCAGCTAAATGCCCATCTCTCTTATAGAACTCATGCCATAGCTCATGCCATCTCTGTGAGGTTATTTTTATAATTTAGCCCTGCCTTTTAGAGATCTCTTCTGTGACTGCTTTGCTTCATGGGCAGTTAGTGATTTGACAGAAGTAATCAGTCCCCATTTTCCATCTTGTCCATGGATCTCTATGTGAGTGTGGGTGCTGGCACATTCAAAGGTCAGGTGGTTTGCAAGTTTTCAGTTTTCTCTTCCTATGTGATCCTCTTAGGTCTTTCCTGTACATACATATGCAGAGATAAATACAAAGTTTCTCTAAACCATATCTAGCACTCTTGTAAGCTTTGTTAAGTATTTGCCTAATGTGCTAATCTGACACTTGCCCTAAGCAGGACAATAATCTCAGGTTAGCCTTGGGGGCAATTCCTATTATTTTTCTAATTGAATGTGCTAATTTTATTGCCAGTACTTCTAGGTGTGAGGGTTTTGCCTTCAGCAGACCTCTGGAGCCAACATTAGCTCCAAGTTTTCAGGGCCAGTGATACCATGATGGTGCATCCCCATAAAGGTGAGCTGGAGGCTGAGGGACACAGGAGACTAAGATAAGCTCAGGCAAGGATGCCACAGAGTTCTGCTTCTCTTACATGAAATTCAACATTTTTCATGAATAAACTGTTCAATTTGTTATTTGACTGTTGATTTCTAGAGTCATGAAATTGGTTATTTTTGACAATTTTTCCCAGTAAGACGGTTTTTTGGGAGGCAAGGATGTACCAGTTTATTCTTCTGCCAAAGTCAGAAGAATTTCCTATCCTGCTGAAATTTTGGGGTTCTTTCTAAAGTGTCAGAACTCTGTTGTTTTATCTAATGAATTCTGGCCCAGCCGTGTAGACTTAAGGGTTCATCTTGGTCGAGTTTGCCCAATGACTTGGGTGAGGTCCACTGAAGAAGTCACAAGACAAAAATGCTGGTTTTAGTCGATCCTATAGCATACTGTGCTAGACAGACCCTGCCTTCATTTGCTCCTATCCTGGCACTAACTGGTCACAAAATATCTGGATGACTGTAATATATTTTCCTTATTTACAAAATAGGGATAATAACAATCAGCCTTTGAAAATCGTGCAGGCGTTTCCAGGTTTGGGGTAATGACAGTATTATCTCAGGTCCTTGGTTATTCTACCACCTTTATAAGTTTTTCTGATCTATGAAGGCTCTGGAAGGCTTTTTTAGGAAACATATTCCTTTTGTGTACATGAGGACAGAGCCAGTCTGAAGTGGTGGTTGACCTATGCTGTCATGAAGAGAATTCACGATCTAAACAGTGCAAGGAAACAAAAATGCAGGAGAACTCTACATGTTTTCTTTGAGGAGCTTCCAGGCCAGAGCTAGTTACAGGAGTGGCCATGAGTTGTGCTAACTCATACTGAGCACTTGAGGTCCTGAATTGAGAAATAGACAATTGTATTTTTAAGGATTTCTTTTGGGGAAAATACCACACATAGCTTGGAAGAAGGGAATGCATAGGGGTTGGAACTCCCATAGAGCATGCTTGATAAGAACATGAATTTACTACTCAGCCTTTTGAGGTATCTGGGTGAAGTCACCTTTGTGGTTTTAGTTTTGCAGACTTGGAAACACTAATTGGGGCTGAGACCCTGGTGCTCAGAACTGTGTAGGATTGTTTTTGTACCATCAGTCTTCCTTTGCATTCTTTCCTGCCCAGTGCTCAGCCTCTCCTCTCAATGAATCTAGAACAATATTTTAAAATAGTGGTAGAAAAGGGTAACTTATCAGTTTGACACTTGAGAAACACTCTCCTGCCTGAATACTCCTTTGGCTGTCAGTCTGATAGGCATTGTAGAAATAAGATTCTGGTAAGTTTCAAGGCTGTTTCTTTGCATTGATTTTTAGGATAATGAAGGATTTATGTATGAACCACTTTTCTCTGACCACCACTTTAGGGCCAGAGGAAGCAGCTTCAGTTTCACTTCATTGTGATTGCTGGTTTTGAGAGTTTTCCATTTATGTTGCTTCTGTCAAGGTCCTATCTGACCTCCTTCTTTGTCACTGGCTGCCCACCATTTTTGGTGGAGGTTGGTAGCAACAATGCAGCTTTTTACAGCACATATTTTATTGTTAAAATAAAATCTATCTATGTATCTATGTATCTATGTATCTATCTATCTATCTATCTATCTATCTATCTATTATCTATCTATCCATCCCCTTATCTGTGTGATTATGTTTATTTTCACTCCAGAGCTGCATGCTGTTTGTAGGGTGAAAGAACACAGATGTTCCCCTGGAAGGATATTTAGTAACAGGAACACAAAGGATATGCAAGTACAGTCTCCTTTTAGAAGTAGTTTTTTCTTTGTACCTGTATATTTTACTCATGGCTTTTAAAAAGAATTTTCTTTTAAAGAGTCTAACATCCTGTAAAAGAAAGGGCAGACCATAATTATTGGGGAAAAAGTATTACTTTGTCACAAATTTACATATGGAGTAGGAAGCAGACCTAGAATGGAAAAACCACTAAAAGAAGCCTTTAATGTTTTTGAAGAAAATACACTTATTTGAGTTTCATTTAGCATGTATGCATTAGTTTCAAAAGAGAGCCCATGAAGTCCATTATGAGTAGTTTATGTTGCCCTTTAGCTATAGAGCACTTAATTGTAAGGAAATCCATCAATGGAAAAATTTTTTTCCTCAAACATTAATGAAGTTAAGGTCAAAATTATATAATTTGAGTACTTCTTAAATTATTACTGTAAGACAATAGTGTGGGTCACATGGAACAATAAGTGATAGAAAAATTGAATGATATTGCTAAGAAAATATTATCTCTTAAGGATAATGTTGTGGCCTCATTACACTATCAAGTGTTTTTACAATGACAAATATATTTATGTAAATAGTAAAAATTTGGGAATGTACATTTTTGGAACTATGACACCAGAATAGGCAATTTGGGAGCTGATTGAGCCTGAGTTCAAATACCAAGTGTTTTTTTTACTAGCTCTCTTTTTGGGATATCTAATCCCAATGAGCCCCTAAAGCCTTGGTTTTTCATTTATGAACCAGAGACGATAATGGTGATAATGAAATTATCGCATATACAGTTAGTAATGTATATATGTATGAAGTGTGATTGAATGCACATTTACATCTTTCTAAGTGTGTATATTTATAATAACAATGAATTTAACTATTATATGTAAATCATTTAGCATTGAATGTACTCCATACATGATAGCTTTATTTTTGATATCTATTTGATTCTGGTTTATTTTAATGTATTAGTTACTATTTAGCACCTAAATTAAACAAAGTACTATAAAATATTTATTGACATATTACCTTGTTTTTATTAATTTAATTTTTAAGATATAAATATTATGATTTGAACTAGAAATACATATTTAGTATAACTCTTGTCACATGTGTAAATTGGTTATCTGTATAAAGTTTCTTTGAGAAGAATTCTTACTAAAAAGCAAGCCTGAAGTTGCTTGGCTAAGCCAAGGGAAGCCATATAGAGAAGCCAAAGAGGTGGTCGCCAGTTGTGTGTGATGTTTTGTCAGAATGGTCTTTTGAGTGTAGGGAGTACTTGACTGTTCCTTTCTGAGAATCCCCACTAATGTCCAAGTCAGGGGATTAGTTTTCATGTGGACTCATAACTCTACTCATTCCCAAACTGTTTTTGCAATCCTAGGGGATTTACTTATTCTAAGAGTAAGAGGGGGTGGGATATTAAGAAGAATAGGTCATGACAAAGTGACTGCTCTATATTGCTCATTTCTGGTTATGGATAGTCTCAGAGATTTGAACTGGTTTTTCCATAAAACAACATTATAGACACATCCTTGTCCTACAAGAAGAAGATGAGTTCAGAGACCCTTTAAGGAATAGACAGATGACACCCTTTTCTTTTGGGGAAGATTATTTTCATGCAGACACATCAAAAGCTATTTACTTATATATAGTAGATACATCCTTGAAAAATGTTCTGGGATTCAAGTTTTATTTATTCCTAGAAAAATATTGAAGGTATCAGGCTACAGTGTTAAGAAAAGATACATTAGGTCTTACTTGTTAGATTTGAAATTATTGTGTTTACAAAGTTCAGAGTGTGTAACGTCCAGGATACTCTTTTTCTCTTACCATTTCACATGATGCATATTTATGTATCTCTGCTACAGATACTCATTGGGTATCATTCCTGGGGGATCACACCATGACTAGCAGATTGAGGTGATCACATTGCATAATTTTAAAATGCTATACTCCTTGGGATTTCTGATGAAGCCACAATATGTCTCTATAGCTTTGTGATCCACCATATTTACTCAATCTCTTCTTGGGAGTAATGTGCTATGTATTCTGTTGTTAAATTTCCAAGAGGGGAGTGTGAACATACAGAATGAAGTGTCAAAGTTTATGGCAAAATTTTCATTGATAAGAGATCGGGAGAGATTGTAAGAACTACTGGCTTCCCCATTGCATGCTGACAATTAAGAAAAATCTTTGAAGTTATGCCTCAGGGCTTCCATAATTGTGTCAGCTCCATGATGATGGCAACTCTCGTAAAGAAACAAATGTCTAAAAAGCAATGTGGTCACAACTGTCTACACAGTGGATGAAGATGATTAATTTTGTTGTTCTAAACCAGAGCTAAAAAGACCTTTTTAACACACTGAAAAAATTAAAAATTTCTCTACTTTTGATATCCTAAATGAAAAAATGTAAATAAAAAGCCTCCCAAATCACTAAACATCAAAAACAATAAAGGAAGTTATTGGGTAGATGGTGCTTCATCACGGAGAATAAACCTCAGTAATTGGTAAAAAACAGCAAGAATTTCTCTTTTAATCGTGGAGTTTTTCAGCATCTACAAATTAATTATTTTACTGGAGTATAATACAAATACAAAATTCGGTTTTATTTGTGACATTTCTGGTTTCTCAAAAGATGTTAGAAATGGGAATTTAAGTTTATTTTTAAAATTATGGCATGTAGTTATTTGAGAATTTATTCTGTTAAAGACACTAAGAAAATGAAATTAACATATACCAATTTGCTTTTATTATAACAAAAGTCAAACTTACAAAAAAGTGTACAAGATCCAGGTGACAAATTTGATGATTTAAGAAGAACAAACCTAACTCTTTTGTTAAAAACAAAACAAGCTTGCAGGACAAATAAAAGTGACTACAAATGTACATTGGGGTAATACTTACTTGTTGATTTGGACTTTTGCTTTTGATTGTCATCTTAGTGGTGTTTGTGACGGCACTTGGGAAAATGGCTGTTATGATCTCTGTAGTTTTCATTTCCTGGTCAGTTTGTCTGCTGTGCCAGAAAACAAGATCAGGGTAATTTGCTTTTTGTGTTTAAACAGAAGCTGCTGAAAGGAGCTCTACCTAGGCACAGTTACTACACAGCAGTGCGGAAGCCTTCCATGCCATGACAGCTGTCAGCTCTAACAAATAAGGCCAAGAGGCAGATGAAAAGCTGAAAGTTTTAGAAGAATGGCAGTCTCACCTTGAAGGTTGGGAGGTACATTCTCTTAAGTTGAGCTCAATAGACAACTATTCAGCTTAAAATAGTTCTTAATAGTTCATGCTATGAATGGAATTACTTACATTGGATGGAACAAATGCCCATTTTCATAGTCATTTCTAAAGGACTTTAATCAATTCTGAGAAGTGCTGCCTTTTATTATTATTTTAACCTAACTTAAAGGTGGCACTTAACTTTATCTCAACCTGAGAAGTTTGTGATGGAGCCAATAGATACTGTGTGCTCTCTAAGCTTTGGTGCTTCAGATTTTGTGCATCATGAATTTCCCTTTGTCCTGTCTTAACTATGGTCAAGAAGTACATAGCGTGAATCCTCAAGAGGAGAAAGAATAAGAGTGAGGTTCAATATGTGTACTGGGATAATATTTTCAGACTTCAAGTCAGTGGTTCTATTTTACTTTTACTTACTCTCTCCATTTGATTTCTTCATTTCTAAAATGAAGAGAACTATATGATTTGGTTTTAAAGTCTATTTAAAATGAAAAATTATGGTTTCATGAGTCAGTAAAGGAAAATTTTTTTTTCTTGAGACATGATCTTACTTTGTAATCCAGACTGGCCTGGAACTTGCCATCCTCCTGGCTCAGCCTCTTGAGTGCCAGGACCACAGGCAAATACCTCAATGACTGGCACGGAATGATCTGCTTTTTTACAAAGACAAAAAGGAAACAAAAGCAAATGAAGAGTGTGGTTCACAATTTGTAAGACATTATCAGTTACAGTAACTTTAATTCCCAGTTATTTAGTTGGGTTGGAGTCTTATGTTACCTTACTGCTATAAAAATGAAATTTTGTACTTAAAAATTGTCTTCATCTAAATGAGTATGAGCTTGGGGCTGGTACAATTTTTTCATGTTATAAGGTAAGCAGTTAAGTTAATTAAAAACGTAAACAAAATTGAAAATATTCCCAGTCAAATTCTCTATTACATAATTGCAAGTGAATTGCTTTTATCTTTAGGTATTTGTAGTTGACTAATTTGTTTCTTATCTTCAATGAGCTGATTTTCATTTAGACCTAAAATTACATGCAGTTAGTTATGCAAACGTTGATCTGAGTGAATTCTTTTATTTGCCCACCCTCTGCTATGCTTTTAAAAATACTAACTGGTTTTGACTTGGCTTCCTCTTTGTCTATAATCATCCATTTCAAGTGTCCAGGGTGACCTCCTATTTCGGCGTGAAGGCCACATCTTCAATAAGTGAGAGTGGGTTGTATATTAAATATTGATTCAGGTTGATAATTCCTTTTCTGGGGAGTGGTTGTCCGGCTGGGATGAGAAAAATTTAGTGAAGTTAGTAAAATCTGCCAGGCCTCTTACTAAAAACAAGAACTTTAGAGACTTTTCAGTACTCTAGGGAAATAGATTCTGTCATAATTTTGTTTCCTTTTGGTGTATATTCTGAAAATTGAGTCTACTGCAGAAAATAGAGATTTCTTAAGAACTACTGATATTGATTACACAGTAGGCACCAGCTACGCAAAGGGGGAATGTATATGTTTTGTGCTATGTCACATGAGGTTGCCTGCACTTAAAGTTGAGACATCCTAAAGTTTGCTATAATTCGCATCTTTAATAGGTCCCTGGGGTTCCCATAAGTCCATATTTGATAGGCTTATTTCCCAGCCTATGGTGCTATTGGGAGGTGTTGGAACCTTTACAAGGTAGGACCTAGTTGAAAGAAGTTAAGTCACAAATAATGTGCCCTTGAAGGGATTATTGGGTCTCTGGCCCCTTCCTGTTTCTCTTTTCTTACCTTCTGGCTGTCACAAGATGAGCAACTTCCTCTGCCACATGTTCCTACTTTGAAATACCATCACAGGTCCAAGCAACCATGGACTTAAATCTGAAAATTTGAGCCAAAGTAAACATTTCCTCCTTATAAGTTGAATTATCTCAGGTATGTGTTATGGTTACAGAAAGCTGAGTAGCACACCATCCTTGGTTTTATAATACTGAGTGTGGAGAAAAATGGAGCATCAAAGTGAAAGAACTGTAGTGGAGTTTAGGGAATTCTCTGGAGTGAAAGGGACCCCAACCCCCTTGTTGGAGAAAGCAGTACCAAACTCGCCGTGTAGATAAGATAAGCAGAGCAGCAGGGCTCGGCTCGGGCATATAGAATGTGAGGAATGTGAGCAGGTTGCGAAAGATGACGGGATGTACGTGCAAGATGTGCTCTGCCTGCTTGCTCAATGTTGATAACGGAAAAACGCGCGCTAATGCTGACCTTTTACTCTATAGGCTAAGAAGTACACGTACTCTTAAATGGATAGGCTGGAAATGTATATGGTGTTACAAAATCATTGGCTATGTGCCGCGCGGGCTTTTGCTGTAACGGCAGGTAGTGGTCTATATAAGATCTCCCCTAAAGAGGCTCAGGGTCGTGTTTTCCTAACCAGTCCTGCGTGTCCGTGTGGGAGCTCGACCCTGGCTAGCCAGCCCAATAAACTCTGCTTTGCTGATTGCATTCACGTGTGGCTCTCTGTCTCTCGGGGGTCCTAACATTTGGAGGCCCCAGCGAGATTCCATTTTCTCGAGAGACAGAACTTGCCCATGAGAAAGCAGGGGCGATCCCAAGTCCTAGGCGTTGGGAGGGGATCCAAGACCCTCATTTGGAGGAACTTGAGTGTTCCATTTGGGCCGCGGCGGGCATTCAGCCAATCCCCAGGGAGATTCATTCTGGGAATCTCACTAGGAGGACCACAGGGTCCTATTGGGAGAGGCTTTCCTCTCATTTGGGCTCGAGCATTTTAGGAACCCTGGCGCCAGGTGAAGAACTAATTGAGCTAGTCGACCGACCACCCATCAAGTGGACGCCTTTTGGCCTGATATCCAAATTGGACGGTGAGGAGGTTGAATGGGGTGCGCACCAGTGTGAGAGAAGGACCGGTCCGAGCGAGTGCTGGAGAGTGTTTTGTGTGTGTGGAATTATTGTTGCTTTCACCCTTTTTGTTCTATCTCTCCTGGTGTTTGATTCTCCTTCCACAATGGGACAGGGACAAACAACCCCAAAGTCTCTGATCCTTTCTCACTTTTCAGAAGTTAAAGAAAGGGCCTTAAATGCGGGTCTGGTCATCAAGAAAGGTAAGTTTGACACCTTTTGTTCTGCAGAGTGGCCCCCCTTCGGAGTCGGATGGCCCATTCAAGGCTCCCTCTCCCTAGACCTGATCACTAAGGTTAAAGCAGTCATTTTTCAGCCAGGCAATCGAAGCCATCCAGACCAAGTCCCTTACATTTTGGTTTGGGAGGATCTGGCAAGGAACCCCCCCTCCTTGGTTAACAGCTTTTCTGACTCACCCCTCCAGCTTGGCTCCCGGGGCTAAAACCCTGGTCACTCCCACCTTGGTCATAAAGGTGGAGGAGAAGAAACTTCCTCTTCCCACCCTGACCGGTCCTCAGAATAGGCCACCTCCCTTACCATCTCCGGTCTTACCAGAGAGTTCCCCCTTTACCCATCCCTTGCAGGGGCAGAGGAAGATCGGCCGCCTCCATACGTGACTCCCCCTGGCCAAGCCAGTGCCCTGGAGGAGGAAATTTCCTCATCCTCCTCAACAGGACTGGCAGCAGGAGGAGGAATGAGTCGAAGACTCCACCCCCAAGGGGTCCGGGAAAGGGAGGGGGAAGACAGGCCCTCCTCATCAACACAGGGGGAAGAAACTGTCCCTACACTTCCAGTCCGGATGGTAGGCCAAGGGGGACCGGGAGGGGGGCGACAGTTTCAGTACTGGCCCTTCTCCTCCAGTGATCTATGTAACTGGAGGATGCAGAACCCGCCCTTTTCGGAAGACCCCAAGTGTCTCATAGATCTCCTGGAGTCCATCATGCGTACACACCGTCCCACTTGGGATGACTGTCATCAACTGCTCAATACTCTTTTTACGACGGAGGAACGAGAGCGCATCCTCAACGAAGCGAGGAAGAACATCTTGGGGGATAATGGGAGACCCACAACTCTCCAACCGGCCATAGACGAGGCCTTCCCCCTACGTCGCCCTGATTGGGATTTCGGGACCGCAGAAGGTAGGGAGCGTCTCTGAATCTACCGCCAGACTCTTATGGCCGGTCTCCGAGAGGCCGCTAGAAGGCCTGCCAACTTCGCAAAAGTAAAAGCAGTCGTCCAAGGGGAAAACGAAAGCCTGGCCGGTTTCTTAGAGCGCCTCTGTGAGGCATACCGTCAGTACACCCCTATTGACCCTGAGGTGGAGCTCCATCGGTCTGCTGTGGTACTCTCATTCATTAATCAGGCAGCTCCAGACATTAGGAGAAAACTTAATAAACAGGAAAACTTAGGGGAGATGACCATTAGGGAGATGCTACAGAAAGCGGAGAAGGTCTTTACTGCTAGGGAAACTCCAGAAGAAAGGGAGGAAAGGCGGAGAAAGGAAGACAGGGAGGTCCAGGAGAAATTGAGAAGGGAGGACAGGGAGTTCCAGGCTAAGGAGAACCAAAAGCAACAAAGAGAAATGGCCCATATTTTCCTAGCGGGTGTCCGGGACCAACCCAAGGGAGGGGGCCACGCCCGGACCCCCGATGAGGAACACTGTTTTTACTGTAAGGAGACTGGGCATTGGAAGAGAGAGTGCCCTAAGTTAAAGGGAAGAAGAAGTTTTGGCAGGAGACCGGGGGATAATAGGGAAAGGGAATGAGCAGTAGAGCAGGCCAGAGTCCTCCTAGCTGGAGAAGAGGACTGAAGGAGACAGGGCTCAGACCCCCTCCCCGAGTCTTGGGTAACAGTACATGTGGAGGGGAAGCCGATGGGGTTCATGGTGGATACCGGCGCCCAGTATTCGGTCTTAAACAAGGCACATGGACCTTTGAACAAGGAACGAACAAGTGTCATTCAGGGGGCCACCGGTACACAGTTATGTACATGGACTACCAAAAGAAAGGTAAACTTAGGAAAACACCAGGTCACACACTCCTTCCTGGTCATCCCTGAGAGCCCCGCTCCCCTGCTCGGACGGGACCTACTCACCAAAATAGGGGCCCGTATCCATTTTGAACCAGATGGAATAATTGTGACTGATCGAGAGGGGAGCCCAATACATGTCCTGTCCCTATCATTGGCTGACGAACATCATCTGTTTGAGAGTCGACAGGAGCCAGGAGGGGACATGGCCCATTGGGTAAAAAGATTTCCCACGGCCTGGGCAGAGACTGCAGGAACCGGCCTCGCCAAACACCTCCCTCCCGTAGTTATACAATTGAAGGCTTCCGCTCTTCCCATTCGGGTGAAACAGTATCCTATGCCCGAGGAGGCTCGGAGAGGCATAGCCCCCCATATCTGCAGGCTAATAAAGGAAGGAATACTGCGGCCTTGTCGGTCCGCCTGGAATACACCTCTGCTCCCCGTCCAAAAGCCAGGAATCAAGGACTATAGGCCTGTTCAAGACCTGCGAAAGGTAAATGAGCGGGTGGAGGACATTCACCCCACCGTACTGAATCCCTATACCTTGCTCAGCCACCTAACCCCCTCGCAAGTGTGGTATACAACCCTTGATTTGAAAGATGCTTTCTTCAGCATTCCATTGTCAGAAATTAGCCAGCCGCTATTTGCTTTCAAATGGCATGAGGATGGGGGCCAATCTGGACAGCTTACTTGGACCAGACTGCCACAAGGATTTAAAAACTCTCCCACCCTGTTTAACGAGGCCCTGAGCCAGGACCTGGAGCCCTTTCGCCGGAGTCACCTGCGAGTCACTCTATTACAGTATGTTGGTGATTTACTGTTAGCAGCAGAAACCCGAGAGGAATGCAACGAGGCTACTGAACACCTGCTAACGGAATTAGGTGAGCTGGGATATCGGGCGAGTGCCAAGAAAACCCACATCTGTAAAAGGTCAGTGACATATCTGGGTTATCAGATCACAGATGGGGCAAGATGGCTGACTGATGCCATGAAACAGACTATTTTAGCTATCCCATCCCCCACATCCACTAGGGGAGTGAGAGAATTCCTGGGCTCTGCAGGGTTCTGTAGACTCTGGATTCCAGGATTTGTGGAAATAACCAGACCTCTATATGAGGCCACCAAAGAAGCTCCAGATTGGAGATTGGGAGAGAGAGAACAACAGGCTTTTGACCAGCTAAAGGACGCTCTTTTACAGGCCCCTGCCTTAGCCTTGCCAGACCCCACAAGACCATTCACTCTGTAGATGAAAAAAAAGGGGTAGCAAAAGGAGTCTTGACCCAACAACTAGGTCCCTGGAAGAGACCAGTGGCATACCTTTCCAAGAAATTAGACGCAGTAGCGGCAGGATGGCCCCCCTGCCTCCGCATCATAGCGGCCATTGCCGTGCTAGTGAGAGAAGCTGATAAGTTAACCTTTGGACAGGCCCTTTGGGTCACGGCCCCTCACCCGGTGGAGGGAATCCTTAAACAACCCCCTGGGAAATGGATGACGAATGCCAGGCTCACCCACTACCAGGGGCTCTTGTTAGATTCCCCTCGGATCATATTCACAGATCCCGTAACCCTGAACCCTGCCACCCTGTTGCCTAACCCAGAACTACAGACACCTGTCCATGACTGCAAAGAATTCCTCTCCGAAGTTACACAGGTACAGGCTGACCTAAAGGATACCCCCCTGTCCGGCTGCAAATTAAACTGGTACACGGATGGAAGCAGCTTTGTCCAAGATGGAGCCCAAAGGGCAGGGGCAGCTGTAGTTAACCAAGAAGGAAATGCGGTATGGAGCAGCACCCTCCCACCTGGAACCTCAGCCCAAAAAGCGGAATTAATTGCCTTGGCAGAGGCACTGGAGAGGGCAAAAGGAAAGCGAGTCAATATCTACACTGATAGTCGCTATGCTTTCGGTACCATCCATGTCCACGGGGCCATCTATCGTGAAAGAGGATTCCGCACAGCAGAAGGGAAAAATCTAAAGAACCTGGCAGAGGTCCAGTGTCTATTAATGGCAGTGGAAAAACCGAAGGCAGTGGCAGTGATGTATGTCCCAGGCCACCAGTCTGCCAAGACACCGGAAGCTGTCGGTAACAACAGAGCAGATCAAGAAGCAAAGAGAGCAGCAATGGTGAGTCCTTCCATGGTCGCGGCTGTAGACGTGCCTGTCCCGGAGCTCCCTTCACTACCCTCCCCCACCAGAGTACTCCACGGAGGATTTCACCTGGATGAGAGCCCACTCCCCCATTAGAGAAGGGGAAGACGGATGGAGAAGCGACTTGGAAGGCAAGTTAATTCTGCCCGAAAAACTCGGACGATTCCTGTTGGCTAACTTACATAAGTCCACCCATTTGGGGCGGAGAAAATTGCTAGACCTGTTGACATCTGCGCAGCTCCGATTTCCGAACCAGACCGTGGCAGTCCGTCAAATTGTGGAAGATTGTGCCAGCTGCACAGTCATGAAACCAGGACGAAGGGAGGGGCACCATACAGGTACTCGGGAACAGGGGAGGGCTCCGGGAAGAAGTTGGGAAGTGGATTTTACTGAGGTAAGACCAGGAAAATTTGGGTACAAATATTTGCTGGTATTCATAGATACCTTTTCGGGCTGGGTGGAGGCTTTTCCTACAAAGAAGGAGACGAGTCAGGTGGTGGCAAAGGCCTTGCTAGAGGAAATTATACCAAGGTATGGGGTGCCCGAGGCAATTGGGTCAGATAACGGTCCGGCTTTCGTTAGTAAAGTCCTGCAGGGGCTAGCCCAGGCTATGGGGGCCAATTGGAAGCTACATTGTGAATATAACCCCCAGAGCTCAGGGCAGGTATAAAGGATGAATAGGACACTAAAGGAGAATTTAGCCAAATTGGCCCTGGAGACTGGCGGAGATTGGGTGACACTCCTTCCCTTAGCCATCTTCCGGGTCCGGAACTCCCCTTATGTCCATGGGCTAACCCCCTTTGAAATCCTGTATGGGGCTCCACCCCCCATCATTCAAAGGACCTTAAGCCCGAGACTAGATGATCTGGCCCCAAATTATCTGATTATGCTACAGGCTCTAGCTAAAGTACAACAACAAATATGGCCCCTAATTCAAGCGTACCATACTGCTGAGAGGACCCCAAACACGGAACATGGCATAGTCCCGGGTGATATGGTATGGGTTAAAAGGCATCAGTCCAAAACCCTAGAGCCTAGATGGAAAGGACCTTATGTTATACTGTTTACTACCCCTACTGCCCTCAAGGTTGACGGCATCGGACCTTGGATCCATTACTCCCACGTGCGTCGAGCCAATCAGCAAAAACAAGAAGGGGCTAAAGAGTGGACCGTACGGCGGCACCCAGACAACCCATTAAAGCTAAAGCTCTTGCAGCCCCAAAAACATGCAGAGGCTTCAGGAGCCGTCACGAATGAATTGGATGATCTTCCTGATCCTGCTCATTGCCCAGAGCAGGAGCTTTGCTGAAACCAACCCTCACCAGCCTTATAAACAAACCTGGATACTCACCGATGGGGAGACACATACCACCCTCAGCGAGACGACTCACACTGCCCCATTGGGAACTTGGTGGCCGGAACTACAATTCTGCTTCAGAGACATCAATCCTGCCTACAGGTCCACCGACCCGGACTCAGCTCGACGCTATGGTTTTTATGCTTGCCCGGGCCACAAAAAGAGCAAAGACTGCGGGGGGATACAATACTCTTTCTGTAAGTCGTGGGCATGCGTCACATCTAACGATGGTGAACGGAAATGGGTAGTATCAAAACCAGACCTGCTCACATTTACATTTGTAAATAGGGCACCGGGGGGAACACCATGGGGAAGCAGATCGGGGGGGGGCCTAAGCCTTCCGATGTTCACCCGCGGTTGCTGGCCCACAGATCTAGATAGAATCAAGGTCACTTTCACTGAAGGTGGCAAAAAGGACACCTCAGGATGGATACAAGAGAGGGCATGGGGAATTGTATTTTATAAATATGGTGGACACTCTGGCTTGACCATAGTAATCAGATTGAAAATTGAGCCCACGGGGCCGCCATCCACAGCAGTAGGTCCTAATAAGGTACTTAGGCCACCCAATGTAAAGCCACCTCCCCGACCTTCCACAACTCACCATCTCCCCTCAACCATAGCCCGGGCTAATGTTACGACTCCAAGACCATCAGGAACCAGTCCTCCCCTGGTGAAGCCCAGTCTCATGACCAGATCTAAAGACCCCCTCTGGGACCTAATGGATGCTGCGTTCCTGACGTTAAACCACACCAACCCTAACATGACTAATTCCTGTTGGTTATGTTATGATGTGAGGCCCCCATTCTATGAGGCAATAGGGCTAAATGTCACCTATGATAACTCAACTAGTGAAAACCCCACCCAATGTTCCTGGGAAGACCGTAAAAGAGGTCTGACCATACAACAGGTAAGTGGCCAAGGAACCTGCTTAGGAAAGGTGCCAAAGGGTAGACAAGACTTATGTACTGTTACTGAAGCCAATCCAACCTGGGGTGGAACTATTAATTGGATAGTTCCAAAGGGCAAGGGGTGGTGGCTATGCTCACGGTCCAGACTCACCCTGTGCCTAGCAACTAAGGTGTTTAACAGCTCTAAAGAATTCTGTGTCATAGTGGCTGTGCTGCCCCACATCCTCTATCATTCTGAGGAGAGCCTATATTCATACTGGAATACAGAAACAGGTGAGAGAAAGAAGAGAGAGCCTATTTCTGCATTAACCATTGCTACCTTACTTAGCCTAGGGGTGACTGGGGCAGGAACCGGCATAGCCTCCCTGGCTACTCAACATCAAGGGATGTCTTCGCTGCGTGCAGCCATAGACGAAGATATAGAGAGAATAGAAACCTCCATTAGCCACCTAGAAAAATCCCTTACTTCTCTGTCTGAGGTAGTACTTCAAAACCGACGAGGTCTGGACTTGTTGTTCCTCCAAAAGGGGGGACTATGTGTTGCTCTAGGGGAAGAATGTTGTTTTTACACCGACCATACCAGGGTTGTTCGTGACTCCATGTCTAAACTACAAAAGAGCCTAGAACAAAGAAAATGAGAAAAAGAAGCTGGGGAAAGCTGATTCGAGTCTTGGTTTAACCAGTCCCCATGGTTAGCTACCCTCCTATCTACACTGGCAGGGCCAATAATAATCCTCCTATTACTTGTTACCATAGGACCCTGGATTCTAAACCGACTTATGACTTTTGTCAAAAGTCAAATTAATACTATCCAACTTCTGGTCCTCCACCAACAATATCAGGCTCTTCATCCCCTTGAGAATGATTCCTCAATTTAGGCCATAAGAAAAGGGGGGAATGAAAGGGACCCTAACCCCCTTGGTGGAGAAACCAGTACCAAACTCCCCGTGTAGATAAGATAAGCAGAGCAGCAGGGCTCGGCTCGGGCATATAGAATGTGAGGAATGTGAGCAGGTTATGAAAGATGACGGGATGTACGTGCAAGATGTGCTCTGCCTGCTTGCTCAATGTTGATAACGGAAAAACGTGCACTAATGCTGACCTTTTACTCTATAGGCTAAGAAGTACACGTACTCTTAAATGGATAGGCTGGAAATGTATATGGTGTTACAAAATCATTGGCTATGTGCCGCGCGGGCTTTTGCTGTAACGGCAGGTAGTGGTCTATATAAGATCTCCCCTAAAGAGGCTCAGGGTCGTGTTTTCCTAACCAGTCCTGCGTGTCTGTGTGGGAGCTCGACCCTGGCTAGCCAGCCCAATAAACTCTGCTTTGTTGATTGCATTCACGTGTGGCTCTCTGTCTCTCGGGGGTCCTAACAGGAGTATTAATAGAATCAGAAAGAACTGAGACTCCTGCAGGAACAGGGCAGGAAATATGAATGGCTAGTTCCAAGAAGGATGGCAACACCAGTTCCACTTGAGTAGATTTTTGAACACTAATGCCGGAGACACAGCCATAAAGACAGTTGGGAGTTTTGGGGACTTGGGAGCATGCAACTTGGAGCAGGGCTCATTTAGCAGTCTGGACACATCATTAGAGCCTGATTTTCCATCGCAGCCTACCACTGTGGAAAAAGGGGGGAGCTATGAGTTTCTTCTGGGGAGTTTAAGATAGACTACTAGTCTAGTAGGACTCTGTAGGGTCACAGAATCAACAGAATGAATCCAGGCCTTGAGAGAAAATAGAAATAAGTTAAAGTGATGTGTCTGAATTGCTAAAGGATTGTTGCTCAGCTTGGAAAGTAGCTTAGTGTATATGTGAATGGCTCTTGTGAGGTTAGGATAAGGCCTAGTAGATGTAGGTGGTATGATGGTCACAGAAGCCAGAATTCTTTACAGAGTTTTTGAGGAGAAAAGCCTTAAGCGAATGTTAGAATATAGCTCCCTATCAAGCTCCTTCCACAAGCTCTTGCCAACCTTTCAAGAGTACCTCAGCAATGTCTCCTTTGTGTCAAAAACTGAAATTCTCTTGAATGCCATCAAAGTCCAACACACTTTGAATGTTCATTATTTTAATTTTAGGTGGAAATTCTCTCATGCAAGTTTCTTTTTTCCCATTAATTAAATGACTTTTTTTTGTTTTTTACAATAAACTCTCATTGGTAACATGTCCATCTAGAATTTTGTGCTACCAAATTATTATTTACATCCTATTTGTAGAATTTGAATAACGAATTAAAATTTACCATCCTCAAACCAAATGACATTGTAAAAAACAGAATAACTTTTGAGCAGACTTGATTTTTAGTCTGGACACTTACTCTTTGTTTGTGGGAAATACATCAGACATCTTACATGTAGTATACATTTCTGTGTACAAATGAAGTTAAGTGCTTACAGTATTGTAAAAATTCTCTGCAAATATGAGGTAGTGTTTTGAAACTGCTTCAGCACTTTATTCTTATTCTTGAGAAGTTCCCCTCATTTGTTCAATATCTGTACTCCTGTACTGATGGTGCTGTATTACTTAAGGTTGTGTAGTTATTTGCAGGGGGAACTAAAATAAAAAATAACTTAAACAGTGCTGGGTGGCTCACACAGGATCAGTAGAAAATCTACAGTGTCAGATTTTGAAAGGGTGTTAAGGCACCTGAACTATTTGGCAGTCTTATCAGTACCCCAGCTACGATGAGCAGGTTCTAACAATTTTTCTACACCCATCATACCCCATTCAATATTCAAAACCCAAATCCAATTGTCCACTAATCTCTCTTAAGTAATTTTGCTTAGGGGAGGGCAGAGGTCATTGTTGCCAATTATCCACTTCCCCTTTAGGGAAATACACATCCTCCATTGTATACAATCTAACAGAGTATCTGAGGCTGTGTACTTTATAAAGAAAAGAGATTTTTAAGCTCAAAGCTCTGGAGGTTCCAGAGCATATCACAAGCATCTGATCAGCTCTCACAACTACCTCAATGGTGGATGGCATCAGAATGATGGAAGTGCATGAAGAATATTATTAGTTTTATTTACTTCATATAAACAAGATTCAGCTTATAATTTTAAGCAAGAATTTGAACCTCAAAAAGAGTGACTCAAATGTTAAGGTTTTGGTTTTGGGGTGTGAGTTATAAATTTTATGACAAAATTATATGATAAAACTATGGTATTCCTCATTTCTTGTTTGATTTCATCGAATTTTAAAAGATTTCCTTTTGGAAAAATATTCCAATGCTTCATCAGTTTTTCCAAGAGTCGGCAGTGATATGGAAATGATTATTCTTTGAAACACCCATCTCTGTGTCATTCTTGTCAGTTTTCTTCCACTGTGAATGGATTCACTAGCTCTATTAAATCTGTATGTCAGTGTATTCTATTTGAATAGAGAGTTTTCAAGGCTTCATTTCATCTTTCATCTTTTCCAATGTTATAGTATCTTTCTAGAGAGTCAGTTTGTGTTTTTCTGATTGACCTGCAGCATTTAGTTAACAAGATGAACAAGTTAGAACCCTATATTAAGCAGAAAGAACTGATAACCAAGTTTAATTTTTATGGCTGTCAATTAATTAACCAATGGTTTCATGTTACAATGAGGCCAACATGGTAGAGATTTATACTAGGAGAAAAATGTTAGAACAATGCCTTGCATGTTGTAGAAGTGATAAATCCCAATTTAATATTAGACTTATATTTAGAGTAACTACTTGTACCATCTGAACTGCATCTGGTATATATTACTTTTTATTAAAAATAATTGTAATTTTAAGAAGAAGTATGGTTACATACAAAAATTTCAATCAGGGGTACCAGTGTGGTTCAGTGGTAGAGCACTTTTCTAGGATTCACGAGGTCCTGGGTTTGCTCAACAGCACAGAAAAAAACTCAATCAAGTCATCAGATAATATCATTTTCTCTTTTCCTGTGCCAGGGATCCAACATTACTGACACTTAAATGCTGATGTGTGGAGTGTTAACAAAAATTTGTTCTGGAAATATTTCTTTTTGATAATCTTTTGGTGTACTGCAGAAGAAAACACAGGAAAGATCATGAACAGGTCATACTGCAGAAGTAGTTTTTATCCATTTCACAGATTCTTGCTTTCTTCTGAGCCTCTCAGAACTTATCTTCTCACAAGTCACTGCTTCATATCCTCAGTCTATTCTGACTCCCCTCTTTACCTGCTTGTTAGCCCTGACTGAAATGTCACTATCATCTCGTGATACTACCTCCTCACAGCCATCTGGAGGAGAGGGGATTGTCAATTACCTGCATAACCTGTACAAGAGATTGTTGTGTTTTCTCTATTTACTAATTCTTCTTCAACTGTTTCCTTCTCTTTCTTTGAGAATCCTGGCATAGGTGAAATTCAGGCCATCAGTCTTCCTATCTACTGACTTCCCTGTTTACTCCTTTTAATAGAGCTCTTGGGTCACTTTCTATCCTGTTCCTGTCACTGTTCAAAATTTACATAGCTGATCTATCTAGAATTTTGGGCCTGCAAGCCCACAGTCTTTTCCCTCTTTATATCTGAGTCATGTTTCCTGTGGTCATACCAATAGCTTGCTACCAACAGCAATTATGAAATTGAAATGCTCATTTTATTTATTTATTTATTTATTTTAATTGTTTTATTATTCTTATGTGCATACATGGTTTGGGACATTTTCCCCCCTGCCCCCACCCACTCCCTCTCCCACCCCACCCCCTCAATACCCGGCAGAAACTATTTTGCCCTTATCTCTAATTTTGTTGAAGAGAGAGTATAAGCAATAATAGGAAGGAACAAGGGTTTCTGCTGGTTGAGATAAGCATAGCTATACAGGGAGTTGACTCACATTAATTTCCTGTGCATATGTGTTACCTTCTAGGTTAATTCTTTTTGATCTAACCTTTTCTGTAGTTCCTGGTCCCCTTCTCCTATTGGCCTCAGTTGCTTTTAAGGTATCTGCTTTAGGTTCTCTGCATTGAGGCCAACAAATGCTAGCTAATTTTTTAGATGTTTTACCTACCCTCACCCCTCCCTTGTGTGCTCTCGCTTTTATCATGTGCTCAAAGTCCAATCCCATTGTTGTGTTTGCCCTTGACCTAATGTCCACATGAGGGAGAACATACGATTTTTGGTCTTTTGGGCCAGGCTAACCTCACTCAGAATGATGTTCTCCAATTCCATCCATTTACCAGCAAATGATAGCATTTTGTTCTTCTTCATGGCTGCATAAAATTCCATTGTGTATAGATACCACATTTTCTTAATCCATTCCTCAGTGGTGGGGCATCTTGGCTGTTTCCATTACATGACTATTGTGAATAGTGCCACAATAAACATGGGTGCCTCTGGAGTAACCTGTGTCACAGTCTTTTTGGTATGGTTTCAGTTTTTCTCCATTAAGTATAATGCTGGCTATAGGTTTGTTGAGGTACTTTCCTTCTATTCTTAGTTTTCTTAGAGCTTTAGCCATGAAATGGTGTTGGACCTTATCAAAGGCTTTTTCTGCATCTATTTAGATAGTTTGCTTTGTCTTTGCTTCTGTTAATGTGCTTTATTACGTTTATTGATTTTCGTATGTTGAACGACCCCTGCATTCCTGGGATGAAGCCTACTTGGTTGTGGTGAATAATCTCTTTGATGTGTTGTTAAATTCGGTTTGCCATTATTTTGTTGAGGATTTTTGCATCAATGTTCATTAAGGAGATTGGCCTATAGTTCTCCTTTTTAGAGGTGTCTTTGCCCAGTTTTGGGATAAGTGTAATGCTGGCTTCATAAAATGTGTTAGGCAGTTTTCCTTCCCTTTCTATTTTGTGGAACAGTTTAAGGAGGGTTGGTATCAGTTCTTCCTTAAAGGTCTGATAGAATTCAGCAGAGAATCCATCAGGTCCTGGACTTTTCTTTTTGGGGAGACTCTTGATTGCTTCTTCAATTTCATTTTGCGTTACAGATTTATTTAGGTGGTTAATTTCCTCTTGGTTCAGTTTTGGATGATCATATGTATCTAGAAATCTGTCCATTTCTTTAAGATTTTCAAATTTATTTGAATATAGGTTCTCAAAGTAGTCTCTGATGATTTCCTGGACTTCCATGGTGTTTGTTTTTATCTCCCCTTTAGCATTCCTGATTCTACTAATTTGGGTTTTTTCTCTCCTCATTTTAGTCAGGTTTGCCAGGGGTCTGTCGATCTTGTTTATTTTTTCAAGAACCCACTTTTTGTTTCCTTAATTCTTTGTATGGTTTTTTTGGTTTCTATTTCGTTGATTTCAGCTCTTATTTTTATTATTTCTCTCCTTCTATTTGTTTTGGTATTTGCTTATTCTTGCTTTCCTAGGAGTTTGAGATGTATCATTAGGTCATTGATTTGGGATCTTTCAGTCTTTTTAATATATGCACTCATGGCTATAAACTTTCCTCTCAGGACTGCCTTTGCTGTGTCCCATAGGTTCCGGTAGGTTGTGTTTTCATTTTCGTTGACTTCCAGGAACTTTTTAATTTCCTCTTTTATTTCATTAATGATCCATTGTTCATTAAGTAATGAGTTATTTAGTTTCCAGCTGTTTGCATGTTTTTTGTCTTTACTTTTGTTGTTGAGTTCTACTTTTACTGCATTGTGGTCAGATAAAATGCACAGTATAATTTCTATTTTCTTATATTTGCTGAGGCTTGCTTTGTGCCCTAGGATATGATCTATTTTGGAGAAGGTTCCATGGGCTGCTGAGAAGAATGTATATTCTGTAGAAGTTGGATGAAATGTTCTGTAGACATCAAATAGGTCCATTTGATCTATTGTACATTTTAGATCTTAGATTTCTTTATTGATTTTTTGTTTGGATGACCTATCTCTTGATAATAATGGAGTGTTAAAGTCTCCCACAACCACTGTGTTGGAGTTAATATATGCTTTTAGGTCTTTCTGGGTATGTTTGATGAAATTGGGTGCATTGAGATTGGGTGCATACAGGTAGATGATTATTATTTCCTTTTGATCTATTTCCCCTTTTATTGGTATGGCATGTCCTTCTTTATCTCGGTTGATCAATGTAGGTTTGAAGTCTACTTTGTCAGAGATAAGTATCACTACTCCTGCCTGTTTTTGGGGGCAGTTGTCTTGGTAAATCTTCTTCCAGCCTTTCATCCTAAGCCTATGCTTATTCCTGTCAGTGAGATGGGTCTCCTGTAAGCCACAAATTGTTCAATCTTCCTTTTTCATCCATTTCATCAAGCGGTGCCTTTTGATGGGTGAATTAACTCTGTTAACATTAAGCATTAGTACTGATAGGTATGTGGTGATTCCTGTCATTTAGTTGTCTTAGTCGTTGAAGGTTTGATTGTGTGTACCTAAGTTGAGTTTACTATCTACTTTCTTGCTTTTACTTTTCCTGTGGTTTGGTGCTGCCTGTCTTTTCATGGTTAAGTTGGGTTTCACGTTCTGTGTAAAGAATCCCTTGAAGAATCTTTTGTAGTGGTTGCTTTGTAGTCACATATTGTTTTAGTTTCTGCTTATCATGGAAGACTTTTATTGCTCCATCTATTTTGAATGATAGTTTTGCTGAGTAGAGTATCCTGGGGTTGAAGTTATTTTCATTCAGTGCCCAGAAGATCTCACCCCATGCTCTTCTTGCTTTTAATGCTTCTGTTGAGAAGTCTGCTGTGATTTTGATGGGTTTACCTTTGCATGTTATTTGTTTTTTCTCTCTTACAGCCTTCCATATTCTTTCCCTAGTTTCTGAACTTGTTGTTTTAATGATGATATGTCATGAATTAGTTCTATTTTGATCTGGTCTGTTTGGTGTCCTGGAGGCCTCTTGCATCTGTATGGGAATATCTGTCTTTAGATTTGGGAAATTTTCTGCTATTATTTTGTTGAATATATTACGCATTCCCTTTGCTTGCACCTCTTCTCCTTCTTTGATGCCCATGATTCTCAAATTTGGTCTTTTGATGGAGTCGGTGAGTTCTTGCATTTTCTTTTCACAGGTCTTGAGTTGTTTAATTAATCGTTCTTCGGTTTTTCCTTTAATTACTATTTCATCTTCAAGTCTGAGATTCTGTCTTCTGTTTGTTCTATTCTGCTGGATTGGCCTTCCATTTTGTTTTGCAGTTCTGTTTCGTTCTTTTTTCTGGGGTTTTCCATATTCTGGGTGCTTTCCTCTTTAATGTTGTCTATTTTTGTCCTGAGTTCATTTATCTGTTTATTCATCGTGTTCTCTGTTTCACTTTGGTGTTTATACAGTGCTTCTATGGTTTCCTTTATTTCTTCTTTTGCTTTTTCAAATTCTCTATTTTTGTGTCTTGGAATTTCTTGAGTGTCTCCTGTACATTTTGGTTGACCCTATCCAGTATCATCTCTATAAAATTCTCATTGAATACCTGTAGTATGTCTTCTTTTCAATTATTCTTGTGGGCTTCATTGGGTTCTTTGGCATAGTTTATCTTCATTTTGTTGGAGTCTGGATCTGAGTATCTGTTTTCTTTATTTCCCTCTTGTCCTGTACTAATGTTTTGCTGTGGGGAAACTGGTTTCCCTGTTTTTTCTGTCTTCCCGTCATTTCCCTTGGTGTTGTTACTGTCCCTGTACTGTGTGCAAGTAAGTATTTTCTAGCTTGTAATAATAATGGTGATATTTAGAATGGAAGGGTGAGAGGAGATGGAAAACAAAGAAGTTAAAGAAAAAGGGAAAAACAAATAAACAGACAAGTAGGAAAAAACAAAACAAGGAATCAAACAAAAAAGTTTCAAAAGTACAAACGGGGAGCGTTAGTGTACTAATTGACAGCAAGCTGAACAGGCACTAGAGAGAAAGAGGATTGAAAATAAAAAATAAAGATAAGAATAAAAATAAAAAGTAAGTAAATGAAAGAAATATATATATAAATTAAATAAAACAAAATGAAAAATAGAAAATTAAAAAAAAAAACCTCCAAGTTCAAGTGCAATTGAGTTTCTGTCTTAATAATTTTGGTGTCCGTCTCAGCCTCCAATCCTGGAGATGGTGCCTCAGATGTTGTTCTGTAGTTGTCTCATCAAAGGGGACACATAAAGTAGAACAAAACTGCACAAAAAAACCCACTAAGTGTCCCAAGTTCAAATGCAATACAGTTTCAGTAAGTTTTTCAGCATGCAGGTGTACTTTGGTTGTTTTCTCATCAAAGGTAGGGAGAGAGAAAAAAAAAGAGTCTGGAGACAGTTCTGTGAATGGCTATCTGTGGCTGTGGCTTGCCTGTCCGCTGCTGTCAGCCTGCTGTTGCTGAAGGCGTTATTTATGCAGATCTCTGGGGTGAGTTTAACACTCACCTGGCCCTGCAGGCTTTGTTTACTCAGAGTTCTCCTGTGCGTAAGCCTCTGCTGCAAGCTTTCCCCTTTCCCAGCACACTGGGGAGGTGACACTGCACCCGCTTTCTCAGGCCTGCATCTTTGTTTACAGCTCAGGTGGGAAGTTGGTCTTCCCCCCTCTCCTGTGGAGTTTTCTTCCCACCGCTGCTTTTACAAGCTTTCCCGCTCCTGATTGCTGCACATGTGCTGCTGCTCCTGCCAGCCAGCATGTTTGTTTACAGCTCACATGGGAAGTGGGTCTTCCCCCTCTCCTGTGGAGTTTTCCTTCCTCCGCCACTCTCACAAGCTTTCCTGCTCCTGGTTGCTGGGCGCATGCCCCCGCTCCCTCCGGAGCATCTCCAGCCAGGCCCAGCTTGTTTATTGACAGTTCTGGGAAGTATTCCCCTCCCCTGCTTTTTGGCGCTCAGGGCACCCCACCCTCTTTGCAATGTGTCTTTATTGTTCTTATTGCTCTTTTTTCCCTGGGGGGTGGTCGGTCTGTCCAGGGGGCTATGCTGTTCTGGCCCAGGGTTGTCTGTGGGAGTAACACGTACTGCTAACCTCACCTTGTCCGCATCTTCTCAAGCCGTCTGGGCACAGGCAGCTGGCAGCCCAGGGGCCCTCCTGGTTTCTCCATTTAACGTGAAGCCAGGTGGAGGTGTGGAGGGGTCAACATTTTTCCTCTTCTCTGTGGTTTTACCTGCAAGATGTGTCTCCAGCGTGTCTCCAAGATTTCACTATAGGAAGCACGCTTTCTGCTCCTCCCTCTAGCTGCCATCTTGGAATTCCTGAAATGTCCGTTTTAAACATCCAACCTGAATATCATCCCCCATCCTCTTAGCTCTCTTCCTCTGGTACTCCCACTTATTTTATTTTTTGACTTACTGATCCTGTAGCACCAAACTTTACATAATACCTTTTATCACAAGAAAAGAGATGTCCCTTACCTTATATCATACCCTGTCCTCTATGCTGTCCTTCTGAGCAGACTTTTTGAGAGTTTCATCATGTCACTTTTTTTATTTCTTCACTTCTCATTCTCTCATAATATATTCAATGAGACTTTAGTCCTATTATACCTCACCATTCTGCTGATGTCAAAAGAACAACTGTCTTTCCTATTCCAGTGAGTACATTTTTACTGCTTAAAGTTTTACTAGTTTTGTTAGCAGCATTTAACGTAATTGAGTATTCTAAATTCACCAACTGTATCTGGGACACATTAGATGCTACCAATAGGCTTTATGCAAATGAAAGGCAAAGTGGGTGATTGGAAATGAAGATTTTACGTGACTGTATATGTCAAGTTGAGAAGTCAGGAAACTAGCAAAACATTTTCTCATAGAGTGTGATTGAGAGACACAAACAGATTTATAAGTTAGAATTAAGGGAGCATCGTTCTTTATCTTTTGGAAGAGATTTTCCTAAGTTCATGAAAATTTGAAGGTTGCATTGATGACAGCTATTCTACCATGTGGATTGTAGTATTAGAATACTTTAATTAGAGATATTCAAAATTTAATACAAGTGGTATGAAGTGAGTAAATATAGGACTGTAACATGTACCCTCATAAAAGGGAACAGGTTAAGAATCGAGCTACAAGATAATTTGGTTGTTGACATCTCTATTTTAGTGAGATTGTTAAAAACTCCTGTTTTTGAGATAAGGTTTTGCTATGGCCTCAACTCCTGAGCTCCAGGAGCACAAATAGGAGGATTGCAGTCCAGGCTGGTCTACGCATAAATTGCTACCCTATCTCAAAAATAGTCAAAGTTAAAATGGCTAGCAGAGTGGCTCAAGTGGTAGTATGCCTGCCTAGCAGGAGTTAAGCCCTAAGTTGCAATGTAAAACAAGGTGTTGAACGGAATTGTTAAAGGTGTCCATTTGTGAATGAGACCTTTTTTCATTAAGTTCACTTTATCCTATATATACATAGGATATATATATGTATATGTATATATATATATATATATATATATACATATATATGTGTATATATATATATATACATATATATGTATATATATATGCCTGACAAGCTAGACTAGGGCTTTTGCAAAGTTAACACCACTGTACAAGTGATGATATCATTTATGGTTATAGTTCTTAAGTAATAAAGGAACAGAAAAAGTTACAAAATTAAAATCTTACTGTGTTGGAAATAATAAATGTATAACATGAACCACATAGGGGTTAGAAGTGGCAATAACTGAAGAGATTGATGTGTTCACTTCCTCCCAGGATTGGAGAAGCCTAATGAACAAGCCATCTTCTCTATTTATTTAGAATACTCCCCATCTCCTTGACTAACTTCAGCTTAACTTACATTTTTAAGATGAGGAGAGCCTTTGAAATATATGAGTAAAATGAACCTTTCCCAGATTGCCATAAAACTATAATTATAGGAGCCTGGGGTCTGATTGACTTAATTCTAGAGTTACAGTCTTTCAAGAGCTGGGTGCTAGGTTAGACATCACATCTCTGGATCTTTTTAATGATATTTTAGGGGAAAGTGACTTTAAAATAATTCATGGCGAAGTGTTTGATGCATATTAATAAGATACTATGATAGTGTATCTAGGTTTTTGCAATTTATATTTTATATTTAGTTTCTAAAACTATATTGTGTATAGTAATTATTTATTCCATTCAACTACATAATGTCTCATTGGTTTAATAATCACATTTTATTTATACACAGTTTAACTATTCCTTTTCCAATCATTGGACTTAAGGGATTTTTCTTGCAATAATATTATATCCCTAGGCTGGCCTAGAACTCACTATGTAACCCAGACTGGCCATAAACACACCATTCTTCTCACTCTGCCTACTGGGCACTGGGAGTTCACTTCCATTTCTGGCTGGATTACTTGTTCTTCTGTCATTAGAATTTTGTTTGTATATTTTGGATATTAGTCCTATGTCTGATGAATGACTGGCAAATATTTTCTTCCACTGTGTCAGCTATCTCTTTGCTCTGTTGATTGCTTCCCTTATTTTACAGAAGCTTTTTAATTTGATGTAGTCCCATATGTCAATTCTTGCTTTTATTTACAAAACTATTGTAGTCCTAATCAGATGTCTTGAATGTATGTTTCCTCTAGTAGTTTCAGAGTTTCAGGTCTTGCTTTAGGGTCCTTGATCAATTCTGAGTGTGATTTTTGTACAGGGTGAGACATAGGGATCTACTTTCAATCTTCTATCTGTGGATTTCCACTTTTCCCAGCAGCATCAATCAAAAAGGCAGACTTTTTTTTCCAAAGTATGTTTTTGGTATCTTTTTCAGGAATCACATGGCTATAGATGAGTAGTTTTTTTGTTGTGTCCTTTATTCTATTCCATTTGTGGACCTGCATATTTTTATGCCAGTTTCATACTGTTTTTGTTATTATGGCCCTATAGTATATTCTGAAATCAGCTATTGTTATAGGTTTAAGAAAATAAGAAAGAGAACAGAGAACTAGGTAATAAAAATACAATTAAAGAATAATCAAAGTGCTAGAAAAGATGGCATATTACACACACACACACACACACACACACACACACACACACACACGCAACATTCCTGTGTGTCCATGAACCAGTACTAAGTCTCACGTACCTGGGTATAGGGATAGAAGGGCACCAGTAAGAGACTGGACAGCTAGTTGCTAAAGAAAATATTGACCTTTAGATTTATAAAACAAAGAGAAAACTTTGCTTGGAGGAGCCCAGAACTGCCTCTTGGAAGTAGGACTGGATCTGTTCCATTCCTTAAACATGCTAACATGGTTTGTTTTTGCTTTTTTCTTTCTAAATTTATTTTAATTTGTTTCTGGTAAATGTCACCTGCTTGTGCCACCCTGTGGTCAAAATAACTGCATTGAGGGCCAAGCACAGGTTAGCAAGCCTTTCCCTGGCCACTGATCAGAAGCTGATCAGCAATGTTGATCCAGTCAAAAGGTGTCGAGGGAGTGAGCAAGATGGTAGGATTCCACTCTAACCATCTATGCCCCTAAAAGCCCTGCTCAGCTCTGTATGTGTATGTGAATACACCTGCCTCTGAGAGACAGGGGCTTCTACACCTGGCTCTGGTCTGGAGGGCAGTTGAAGCCACTCAATGCTTGAGTCTCCCACCTTAAACAAAGGTAGGGGGTGACCTAAAAAGGCAGTCACTGGAATGAGAAAGTCAGATGGCTATGGCCCTAAACCCATCACCCAACCCAGCAGGTATGTGTATACATACAAGTTACAGAAACTATTCATACATCATTTTGTAAATGAAACATTAAACTGGAGACCTAGGTACAAAAGAGAAAATCTCACAGCAGACAAGCCGGAGCTGCAACTGACTCCACTGTTCAGAACAAAATACAGCCTTTGAAAGTGGCAAAGTGTTCCATGACCTACTAGCTATGCTCAGAGATTCCTCCACCCATGTCCATGTACTACTCTACATGCCTGAAACCTCCCCAACAAACACCAGCAGAACAGCAGCTGCCCCTTGTTCAAATCCTTAACTGGCCATGAAACATCACCCCCAGGCTGGACTCAGAGGGAATCCCAGGCAGTCTGTGGGCCAGATGAGATTGATGAATAAACACCACAGGCAAACAGAAAGCTGAAGAACAGAGACTGGAGGAGAACATACACTGTACTGACAGAGCCTAACAGGCACACACTTTTCTCTTCAACAAGGATAAAAAACTGATTTTTATTTTTTCTATTTCTCTTTTTACAAATTTTTCCATTGGTGGTTAATTCACCTCATTTTTCAAATCATTACATTTTCTATCCCTTTGCAATTCCTGACTATAATATCCTTCAACATAATTTAACTATGTTCCTGCACACTACTATTTTCTTTGTCTTCAGCACACATACTTCACCCTCTGATCCCCAACTTCCTTCTTCCTTATTTCACCTCAATTATTTTTACTACTTAATTTTAACTCCCTCACAAATATTTTTTACTAACTCCCTACCAGACAATATAAGAATGCCATTATCTTTCATTATATAACATGATTGGTGGTATAGATGATGTCACCAGTGGTTTTTGACTTCATATAATTATTTGGTTTGGTATTGAGTTGGGGAATTTGCTCTTGAAGAGTTATTATCCCAGACCAGTGATGAGAAATAGCACATTAACTCTACTACTGCCTAGCCTTAACAGAACATAAAGACTTTAAGTGACTAAAAATCATCAATCAGATGAGCAAAATTCAAAGCAGAAACACAAGAAATATGAAAAAGCAAAGTAACGCGAGTCTCCAGAATGTTGATAATTACACCACAAAAGATCTGAATTATGAAATTGGATGAAATGTCAAATAATAAGCTCAAAAGAATGATGATAAAAATGATCAAGTTGTGAAAGAGGACATGTGTAAATACCTCAGCAGAATGAAAGAGAATACAAACAAACAACTAAATGAATTCAAATAGGGTATAAGTAAAAAGCTAAGTGAAATAAGGAATAAATGTAAGACATGAAAGAAAATCAATAAAGATATAGAAGTCCTGAAAAAAGTCAAGCTGTATTTCTATAGATGAAAAGTTACATAAGTCAAGTAAACATTTAATTGAAAGCCTCTCCAGAAGACTAGATCAGATGCAAGACATTATAGCTATATCAGAAAAACTTGATAAAGAAAAAAGAATGAAGAAGTGTGATCAGAAAATGCCAGGGCTCTGGGTCTGTATTAAAAGACCAAACTGATAAATCATGGACATTGAAGAAGAAGAAATATAAGCTAAAGGAAATGACTAGGCAATAGTCAATTGTATGAATCCTTGTAAATCCCACAATGTATCCCTACACAGCACATCAATAAAGGAGAAAAAAAGAAAACTTCCTAAATCTTGAGAATGACATGCCTATCGAGGTATGGGAGACCTTTAGGACTATAGGTAAGACCAGAATAGAACCTCCCCAGGTCATATTACAGTAAAAACTCTATGTATAGAGAACAAGGAAAGGACATTGAAAGTTGTAATGGAGAAATACCAAGTTAGCAACAAAACAGGCCCATCTCAGCCAAAACCTTGAAGAAAACAAACAACAAATGCTAGCAAGGAGTGAGAGAAAAGGGTGACTTATACACCCAGTTGGTGGGAATATAATTAGCATAGCCACTATGGAAACAAGTATGGAAATTCCCTAAAAACTAATCATAGAACTATCATATCCTGCTGTACCAGTCCTGGGCATATATCTGAAGGAATACAAGTCAACTTCTAGTTGAGGTACCTGTACATCCATATTTATAGCAGTACTATTCATAGTACATATCAGTCTAGGTGCCATCACTGATGAATTACATATATATATATATATATATATATAAACTTACATATGTGTATGTATATATATAAAATGGAGTATTGCTCAGTCATAAAGAAAAATGAAATTATGTTGTTTCTAAGAAAAAAGATGGCTCATGATGTTAAGTGAAACAAGCCAGACAGAGAAAAGCAACTAATCCACATGTATCTCATATGTGGAATGTAATCATCATTAAAAATTAATGGCAGGAATATAAAACAGGTTCTTTCTGGGGAATGGGCACAAGTGGGAGGAGGAATGTGAAAGAAGGTATAGGGAGGTGAACATGGTTAAAGTACTTTATAGGTATTTATGAAAACAGAACAAGGAAACCTGCTGAAATTGTTTTAAGAAGGGGGCAGGGGATGAGAGGGAGTGACAGATGAGGTGAATTTAATCAGAAGATACTGTGTGCCTTTATAGAAATACCACTATAAAACCTCTTTTAAGCTAATATATGCTGACAAAAATTTTAAAGAATAAAAAATAAAATTACGTTATAAAGAAAACAAGAGTCAAAAATTCATGCTGGCCAAGGTATTTGGTCTGGAGATGTTTCCTTCTGGAAACTTTCAATATTGCAATCTCCCAAGTATAGAGGGGAGACCTAGTGCACACATCAAGGCCTGTTGTAATTCTCTCAGCTTCCACTAAAGTAGTTGGTTGTGATACCTCTGATTATCAAACTTGATTGCAGTGAAAAGGGCCTGGATTGGTAAAGCATACTACTGGAGTGTCTGTGAGGGCCATTGCAGACACCTCTAACTAAGCAGGGAAGACCTACTCTGCATTTGGGTGGTGATGTAATCCCATAGGCTGGGAGCCCAGATGGAATAAAAGAGGAAAATGGAAAGAGCCTAAGAACAGCCATTCTCTCTCTCTGCTTCCTATTGCTCTGTTGTGAGCCTCTCTGCACCACCACCTTCCCTGCCATGATGGACAGAAACCTCTGAAAATGTGAGCCAAAATAATTCCTCCCTCTCTTCAGTTGCTTTCGCAGATATTTTATAACAACAATGAAAAGGCTGACATCACATTGGTGCTGTGTGGAGACTGAGCCCTGCCCTGCCTTTCCCCACAGGTGGGAGGTTAAGGGTCTGGTATATGAAGCAAGGCTGTGTTTGTTCCAGGGGCAATTTTTGCACTCAGAGCCCCTGGCAGTCTTGGTGAGTTTCGGTGGCACTTGGACCAGGCAGGAACTCCTTTGCTCCTGAGGTCTCAGTGTGAGGTGGGGCATGGTAACACCCAACCACAGTGAATCTCCAAATGCCTTGGAGAGTGGGTGAAACAGACCTCCAAGTTCCACTCACTGAGAACACTGTAAGAGCCTGGCAATTGGCTGGCCTGTCCCAATTTCAGAAACCAGAACTCGAACCCACACAGCAAACCCCAGCACCTGGTCCCACTACTCACTGCTGCAGGCCAAAATGCCTTCCACGGCTTGAGCTCCTTGCTTCTTGAGCTTCTCAAAATCTTCCATTAGAGCTTCCCCTTTCTTATGGCTGCCTCCCCCAGCCATCTCCAGCTGGGTTACTGCTGCATGGTGACTTTAGGGACCCTGAACTATGGTTTCATGTTTTCTGATCCCAGGACAGCAGATATTTACCAACAATAGGTTTTCTCTTAAGATGGCACTTGGTTCTAGCACTCCTAGAGACTGTGAGCAATGCAATGGATTTCTTCTCCAAAGCTAGACTGTTGTGTAGGAGGAGTTGATTTTCAGACTAAATGAAGTGGATTTGAACCTTGCAAAAATTGTACACTGTTGCCACAGTTTGACCCAATGTTTTGCCTTTGTCATTGGAACTAACTGCATTTTCTGGGCTCCAACTGCACGGTAGGCCTCAGATTCCTCTTCCCCTGCTAGGGACCTGGGGTTGGAGTTTAGCACTGCTTGAGACTTTTCTCTGCATTGCCTTTCTGCTTCTCTGCTTTTTTAGCTTTCTTGTCACTTCTTTCTTGATTCTGGGAACACTTCCTCTCTTGCACTCCTTGGAATATAGTTTCTTCCTTTTGCCTTGACCCTTCTCACTAGCAGAGTAGTGCAAAAGACCCTTCTATTCTTCTATCTTACCTCAGAGCCTCTCTCTTTCCCTTTGTGAGCATCATAACAGATGATCAAATACTTAAAATAGTGAATCATAATTGTGGCAGGTAAGGGGAAAATGTAAGTAAGGAGCAAAGCTCAGGTTGGGCCTGAACCTGGGTGTTCACCTGGCTTTCTGTGGAGGTGAATGTCCAGGATAACGGTGTAATAGAATGTGGAGATAATGGTGGAATAGAGTGTGGAGCCATCATACAGCTGCCACAAGAAGCTGTCTATCCCATTTCAAATCTTGTTCTATGCTACATGTTGTAATACAGTTGTGAATACTCCTGTGTTAACATGTGGGCCCAGAAGTCCATCTTCCCATAGCAAGAGATACATACTATTTCTAATAAGGTGGCAGTAATCCATTTTGTGCTTTCTAAGAAGACAATGTAATGATTTTTAGGAATGTTGTCTAAAATGTTAGGAGCTATCATGCCTCAGTAACCTGAATGTTCAAGAGGACATCTAAAACTGTGCTTTGATCTTGAGTTTGGAGGGTTTCAGGTTGTAACAGAAGAACACTCAAAACCAAAATTCTGTTTTTCTTTTTTCATTTTTGGTACAGGATTTTGTCAGGTAGTCCAGGCTGGCCTCAAAGTCACTATATAGTCCAGGCTGGCTTTGAATTCAGCATCTTCCTACCTCAGCCTCCTGAGTGCTAAATTGCAGGTATGTGCCACCAAGCTGGGCAACACTGTGTTTTTTATTGGCCCTCTCTACCACTAATGAAGCACTCTGTCTTATTCTTTGGTATTTTCTTATGCCTCTCTCTCTTTATGTATTTTCCCATTGGCTTAGAGCTCTTGGGCTTACTTTCTGAGGATTGAGCTTCCACTCTTTCATTCCCCAGATGATGTGATTGCCACCATCTGTACTGTTGGTTAAAGTGAATTTAGACAATGACAAGTATGATTACTGTGCCTATAGAAAATTAGTGCACTAGGTGGACATCAGAAACCCAGGCCTTTGGAGGCATGGGCCTACAGTGCAGCATCAGGTGATTAAGGGGGCAGCACCCTGTGAGGGATGGTATGAACAGAGCTTCTATACAAATGACCATGGTGTTCAATCCCATGAAGAGGTTTTAAGAGTCCAGCCTTCTAGGGTCTCAGTTCCTGGGAATATTGCAAAAGATGGCCTAATACTCTGGTGGGTGTAAATTATTGGGAAGGCAGGACATTGTAAGATATTTAGTTGTCATAAATGAATTGTCTGCTTGGGGCCTCTTTGCATAAACTTGCCAGGCTCAGCTTTCCTTTAAATAAAAGGAAGAAATTTATTATACTGTTTATTACTCACTTAGGGGCTCTTATTTTATTTTCTCTCCTTGAATTTACATTAGCAGTACATTGTAGAAATTTGAATGCAAATCATTGTTCTAAGCCTCCATTGAATACCTGTCCCTAGATACCTGCAAGAAACCTATTGTTTCCTCAGGGATAAATTCAGCCTATGCCAGACTTAGAAAATTCAAAAACAGAGTTTTTGAAGTTGGCTAGGATCTCAAAGATATACCCCACTAACATTTCATTTGATGGAAATGAGGACATATTTAAAGAGTAACTCATTCAAGTTTACCCAGTTGTTTAGTGCAGAGCTGGGTCTCCAGTTACATTTGCTAGGCTCTCATGTTCATGCCTTAAACAGGAGAGCAGAGCTTCATACAGATTTCAAATCACAGTTGCCAAATGGAGATCAGTGAAGGAACATAGTGCTGAAATTGGTTTTGATTGCATGTTTATTTCTTCTAATAACTAATCTGCATGCTGCACCCACTTTTTCCTTTCTTGTTACAATGAGGCTATGGAGCTGTGATCCTGATAGGTCACGGTAGTGTTAAATAATCTCCACCTGCCAATACTGTCCATACTTGGGCCCTGGATGAGTTCTGTGAGGGAGGGGCAAGTATCAGTTTTGTTTTCAACTGTCCCCCCCAAAAAAAACTATAACCCAATATCTATGTCATGTCTAGATATGTTATAAAACTGACTGTTAAGACGTTTTAAGTATACTTGGAATTTTTAATAGAAACTTGAATGGAAAAGTTTTCCTTTCATTTGAACCACAGAAATACTGAGTTGCTTTTATATACTGTAGGTGTAAGTAGAATGCTTTCCTTTTCTAAGGAAAAAGCTAACTGAAATGATTTAGCTGAAACTTGCAAAAGGAATAATCATAATTGCATTATGAATGTAAAGATCTCAACTAACATATAAATAGCTCAAATCTTTTCTGAAATAATTACGATTATAATTTTATTTATAATGCTAAATAACTTGAGTCACATTGTAGTTATATCTTAATATAGAGGATTATAATTAAATAGTAATATGACATGCAGAACAACAAAAATTTGTATATTTAAGTCTATACACGTTACTGTTTTTTCTGTTTATAAAGGATATTTTTTGTGTAGCAGTACTGGGGTTTAAACTCAGCCTCATGCTTGCTAGTCAGACACTCTAGCAGTTGAACCACACCAGCTTATTTTCTGACTTGAAGGAAGTTATTAACAACTAAGTTTGTATACAGATTTTCATTTAACCATCCTCTAGATTTAATTCACATTTCAGTGACTCCTTGACAGTTCTTTCTGTGGATATTAGTTTGATTATTATACTGTACAAATATCCAACTTACAGACAATAGTAGGAAAGCTATGGAACTTCCTAGAATTACTTTTCCTGGTGCATACTTGGAAAGCCTTATGCAGCATGAGATCCTTTGTATTCACGCTTATAAAGGACTTTATCCCCAGCTCTTTTTGCTTCAGTAATTTTTTTGGATAGGGTCTCATTTATGCCATCGGGCAGTTTTAGACTGTGATCCTTCTATCTATGGCATTGAGCATAGCTGGGAGCACAAGTCTGTGCCATGTCTGCCCAACTTCTTTGCTGAGATGGGTTCTTGGTAACTTGTTGCCTGGTCTAACCATCATGACCAATCCACATCTGTCAGTTTTCATAAAAATATTTGAAGTCATCTTAAGATATTGACTATGTTGTTTTTATAAAGTTAAGTTTTACTTTTAAATTCGATTTAAAATTATTTTTACCAATTTTCCTTTTCGTACATATATTTTAAAAGTGTTTAAAATTTGAACTCTATAATTTTGTGTCCTTTTTCCTTTAAGTAAAAACATTATCTTAATATTAGTTATCTTTTTCTCATGCCTTATGACCAAATAAGAACTTTTTAACTTTTACATAAAAGCCAATAAAAAGATGCAATCTTACATAAGCTGAATTGAATAATTTTTTTTTTGGTGGCACATGGGGTTTGAATTCAGAGCTTCATGCTTGCTATGCAGGTACTCTTATCTCTTGATCGACTTTGCCAGCCATTTTTTCTGTTGGGCATTTTAAGACAGGGTCTCCTGAACTATTTGCCTGGGGTCAGCTTCAAACTGTGATCCTTCTGAGCTCTGCCTCCCGAGTATCTAGGATTGCAGGCATGAGCCACCTTGCCCTGCTGAATTGAATAGCTCTTAGTTAAAAAGTAACAATATTTTTACAGTATGGAGAAGAGTGGAAGGATGTAATACTTCATTCTATTTTTGTTTTTGGCAGTACCGGGGTTGACAAGTCCTGATTGCTAGACAGGCCCTCTACTACTTGAGCCATACTTCCAACACTTTTTGCTCTGGTTATTTTTGAGATAGGTTCTTGATTTCTACCTGGGCTGATTTGGAACATAATCATCCAATTTTTATGCTTCTTGCCATAGCTGGGATGAAATTTTTTTTGGTTGAGCTGTTTTCTCACAAACTTTTATGCCCTAGCTAACCTAGATGCACATTCTTTCCAAAGCCCTTTCCTATGTAGCTGTGATGACAGGATTGGGGCACCGTGACTGGCTATGTCTTTTCTGACACACCTAAAATTTGAATGCTATTAATTTATGGGAATTTATTTGGGAATTCAAAAAGATCCAGGAATGAAGCACTTTTTAGGGTTTAAAGGGAATTTTTTCACTTTTATTTCAAAGTACTCTAATTTGGATTCTAGAAATTTTTTGCCTGTTATTGGATAAATATCAAAGATTTACTACAAAATACAATTTTTCTTAATGTTAAATATTTATGAATAAATTGTAATTTAAAAAATTTCCCTTAGAATCTTGTACGTTAATACTTTTGATCACTGGAGTGTTTTGATCACTGTGCTTTTTACACATCAGTTACTTGATATTTTGAATTAATATTTTAGCAATACTTGGATACTTGGATATCGTCCAGCTTATGACAATGAAAGATGTATTTAATGGTTATTAGTTTGTGCACTGAGATTTATAACATTCCAGTTTTGGAAAAACTCCATCTCATTAAATAAACCTGTGCTGAGTTAAGAATAAGCAATGTGTAAACTGTATAGCTTCAAAGTAATTACAGACTTGTTCAGGTCTGCCTTTAAATATTTCTGATTTTAGAAGAAATAGAGAACTTGCAAATTCCAAATTTAATGAATGACAATTTAAATTCCATTCTTCTTTGAACTCTTTGTATAAAATTTTTATTTTATTGGGGGTGGAGGGGGTAGAAATGATCCAAATAATATATGCACATGTGAATAACTGAATTAAAAATTGTATTTTAGATCCATTGAAGCTTTCCAATTTCTGGTTTGAATTTAAGAAATTATTCCTTCATTTAAAATAATTTTTAAATTCCTGTGTAGATCAAAGGGTTTTGGTATAGCTCAGTGATAAAGTGCAATAGTGCCAAAACAAACAAAATGAAACAAAACAAAAAACCTACAAAGGACAAACACTATTGACTTTTCTACGATCTCAATGAGAATGTTCCTTATGGATAAACTTAATTCATAGATTTGACTGTAATGAACAATGTGCTATGATGAAACTATTTACACATCACTATATATTTTGAAGTAAAAGAGAAGCAATTGCTTATTTTGTCAAACATTTGGTAAGTTTTTTATGAAGTCTGTATGCTACATTTTGAGACCTGTTATATGTATTTGTATAGGCATATTATGTGTATGTCTATATATATATATATGATCTCAGTTTCTGTACATTGAAATAATAGCCTGATGCAATTAGGCACAAGCTCCCATATCTGTTTCTGGGATTAATTGTATGATTTCTAAAGGAAGTTTGGAGCACTCAGTCAGGGCTTCATGTAAGAAGTGGGTACATTTTAAAAGGACAGAAGTGTCCATACAACAGAGAGGATAGTGGGGCTCTAAAAACCAGAAAGAGCACACAAGCACAGAGTGGTGGAAACACTTTAGCACATCATGGAAAACAGTGTCTGTTCGCTTGGGGGGATGTAAAAATATTCCCTCAGAGTATGGTGTACATGTTTGACTTAATTAAGCGGTGAGACATCTAATTTTCTGAGCTAAGATGTTGGCCTGATGAAAAAAACCGAGGAAGAGTCAGCAGGTTGTAAAGAGGGAAGTGACCTAACTCCAGTAATGAAGGAAGGGAGACTGAATTTTAGAGGTGGTTTGCCCAGAGCACACACTTGTCATGTCAGGAATATTTCCTGGTAATTTTGGCACATGAACTTATGTTCCCCTGTGATCTGTGGGAGAAATATGTGCTCATATGTGCTCATTTTCAATAGGTCATATGTGAACACTGGTTTTCTTTATTTACAGCAGGGCTAATGGATAATTCCATTAGTGGAAACATGGAATCTTCAAAGAGCAGTGCAGATTTCATGGAGTGAATCATGTGTCCATCAGTTGAAAAAATGGGAGAGAGTTTGTAAACCCCTACAGTTCCAGATGTTTTGAAAATTTCCCCCCACTAGTTAATTGAAATGTCAGCTTTTTGTAGATATTAAAGAGAATGCATACTATAATTATGAAGTAATAATTTTTATTTTCCCACAAAAGCTCATTAGTGTTTATCTGACATGGATTAGGAGGTTCATGAATTAAATGTGTAAGGAACAAGAATTAAATACATAAAAATGAGAAAAGTACAAAAATTCCTTCAAAAGTGGATTGTAATTTCTTTATGAGGGGGAGACTCTATATTATCAGAAGTGGTTACTGATTACTGGCATGATTATGGCACATTTGAAATACAGACTAATGTCTTATCTAATCCAAAGCCTTCTCAAATGTAACTTGAACATTTTAAAGGCCTCACACTTGTACAGAGCCATTTAATGATGATCAATGTGGCTATCAATTTGGGGTATTACTTAGTCTAACAGCAAAGAAAGAGTGGTGATTTTGGTAGTAGTAAAAAGGACTGAAGGAAACAGATTTCAAAAACACAGTTGCCAAGAAAATCTGCCTTTACTCCAAACTTAATAAGAAAATAGAGCATTTGAGATAATAAATACCAAGCCAAGTAAAGCACCACAAAGCCATCTCTAAACCACCTTTAGAGTTTATGTACCAGCCATTGCTGCTTAATGGCTTTCAGGGAAGACAAATGAAAAGTGTCATTTTAATTGGTGCCAATGCTAATTCAGGCCTTGGCAATCTGTTTTTCTGTCTTGGAATCTTTGCTTGGCAGGGCTTGTCTGCCAGTGAAGGTTGCTTACTAGCTATGGTGCTTCTGTACCATTTATTGGGCAGACAGTTGCCATGGAGGGCTTGCTTATGACATTTTCAAGTCAAGCATGACAATATAGCCAAAATTACGTGAAGATTTTGAAAAAGACAATGAAATGCCAACTTATCCTCAAGGAAAAATTTTTGTGGGTCTGTTCATGGGAATGATAGTTTTTAAAGAGCATATTTCAGCTGGGGGCAGTGATAAAAGTTGGGCATTTATACATTTCTTTCAATTACAGCTTAGGTGCACATACTCCTACTGTGCTCTATTGACTATTTCTCATTTATATGGTGCTGTTTAAAAATAACAGAATTTTCGGAAGGGTGAAGATGGTCTCTGAAATGTAGAGTATTATATTTAGGGAATATTAGAAACATAACATTAATTTGATACCTTAAATGTTTGAATATTAAGAAGACTATACCTTAAATGCTTTGCTTTAGAAATTTGAATCCTTTTGGACATAGAGCAAGTGAATGTTACTTTGTAGTGTTTAATTTCATGTACTATATGTCATATAATTTCATGTGAATTAGAAATATTCCATTATAAATACTAACTACACTCATATCAACATTTCTACAATTTTTCAATTGTTATATTCTTTATGTATACTTAAGCTAAGTTATTTTGAAGAACTCAGTGGCTTTGAAACTTTCATGAATTTAATGATCATTTTGATGTATTGTTGAATAATAAATTTTATTCATTTTTCATTTTCAGCTGATTTTCATATCAGTGGGCACATTGTTGTTACTGGTTGGAGGATACACAGCACAGCGAACATATGTAGTTTTGGTGCATGGCCAAAACACCTGAAGAAAGGCATGAATGCTTTGAAGCTATTTTAAGAGAAAGAGAACTACAAAAAGGTGGGTGCATGAATCAGGAACCATTATAATCTGGGAAGATTCTAACTTAGTACAAGCACAGAAAACAGGGAAAAGATACAAAAAGTGGATTGTTGTGTGATGTTCACTTTGATTTACTATGTGATATGTGATGTAAGGTATATACTAAAATATTTTTGAACACTTACATTATTATTAATATAAAAGGAAAACTTTATACAGTTAGTAACATTTATAGTATGGCTTGCAATGTTTATGATTTCACTTGCTTTACTACTTGTTCATGTTTCTTTACACATTGGTCTTGCCATTCTTATAGCAGTATCATGGCCTTTCTTCAATAGACAGACTTCCATAATGTACTGTCGTAAGATCTACAACAATTACTCTCTATATTTTTACAGTACAGAGAAAATTCCTAGAAAAATATGTTAGCTTCCTAAGTACAGATTTAGGTACTCTGTGTGTGTGTATAAAGGTTAAATGTTGTTGGAATGTCATTGAATATAATGTAACGTAGTTAATAAGTAGTTTGTTCACATGAGGAATCCTAGTTAAAATTTGCTCCTAGGAAGGGTTTCAAAAGTACGTGGTGTGACAACATTCAGGTACATGAAATTTATCTGCAAGAAAACTTGTTTTTAATAGTTCCGCTCAGAAATAGAAATGCTTGTATTTCTTTTCCTATTGATGTCTTCCTTTCTTTTTTGTGAGACTGGGGTTTGAACTCAGGGCCTTGCACTTGCTAGGCAGGTGCTGTACCACTTGAGTCATGTTTCCAGTCCTTTTGGTTTATTTTTTTGATAGGGTCTTAAGTGTTTGCCCAGAATGGCCTTGACTACAACCTTTCTACCTGCATCTCCATAGCTGGATTAAAAATAAATGCCCCCACACTCAGTTTACTCTTTGAGATGGGGTCTCACTAACATTTTGGCCAGGTTGGCCTTGAACCAGGCTTCCTGCTGTCTGCCTCCCAAATAGCTAGGATTAGAGATGTCCACCACTACACCTGGCTTTTGATCTTTTGATTTTTAGGAATGACAGCACTGTTAATTACTTTTCGTGAGATTCAGGAATAAACACCTCATTTGCAACAAATTTCAGAACACAAAGAACCCTTTCTTCTATATTCAAATGTTTTCCCTTGCATAATATGCAAAATTTCTACTTTGATGAAAATATTCATGATGCACATTTGTGTAAGAATTTCCAACACATTTTCAAATTCATATTCCCTTGATTCATCTAGGATAAAGAACCAGATAGAAAAATTTAAAACAGGTTGTGAATTCAGAACTGATTCTAAGATGTGTTGAACCTAGCAATCCATTCAAGTAGCAAAGCAAAAAACTTAAAAGTGGAATTTTTGTTAGATCAAGTCATTTTCCCCCCACAATGAATGTGATCCACCCAAGACAAAAATTTGAAAAAGAAAGAAAAGAAAGAAAGAAGTTTCTACAAAACACTTTATGATATCTATTTTTATCAGGCTCCGTTCTTGTGATATATAGTTCACACCTAAAATTGAATCATGTTTTCTGATATCATGAACTATATAGAGATAATTATGTTTTTAGCCCAAATAAGAGGTTGAGATTTACTAGAAATGTGCCATGTATTATATGTGCCAGGAATAAGAAAAGTGGGTGAGGAGAAATAATGAAGAGAGTTAAATGATGTAAGCCAGACTGCTGGAGGAAGGATAGCAGCATTTCTGGATTCTTATTTTCTTTATTTGTGGTGTTTAAGGATATGCATTGCTGGGAACATAATTATAATTATTGTCTAACAAGAAGCTTTGGATACTGAGCCTCCAGGGGTATAGAGGATCTAATAGGTAGGCATGTGACCAACTCACTCCATAACACTACCTTAGTGAGGAAACAACATTGGAGTCTCTTTCTGGAGACAGGATCAGCTCTTGACCAGGATTCCAAGACTCAATTAATCTACAGGCACTTCGTGAGCACACATCTTCCATCATCAATATTCAGATGAGAATGATATTGAACATCATTCCTCTCAAAGCCAAGCAGGTAACATTATATCACTTTCTTAAGATATTTGGAGTGAGTTCAGGAGAAATTGGTATATCAGATTAATTTACTGTTTAATTCATTTTTGCTGATATATATTTTATCATATATACATCCAAAATGAATACTGGTTTCTTTTCTTTTCATTTATTCATATGTGCATACAATGTTTGGGCCATTTCTTCCCCCTACTCAACCCCTTCCCTCTCCCCTGTGGCCCCTCCCTCTATGAATACTGGCTTCATTGAAGATTTTATTCATAATTTTGTACATAAACAACTTTTTCAGAGTTAGTTTCAATACATTAACACGTCATTCTTACTTGTATTTATCATGCTATGGATGTTCTCTTCATTTCTTCTTGCCTCAGCTGCCATAGAATATTCCTGCCTTCTGAGCAATAAAGTCATATTTGAAATTGTTCATAACCTGAAAAACGCACAATAAGAAATGTCAGCTTGAAGGCTCTAAGGCCAATCACTGTTCTATTATGAGTGATTTTGCTTTATTCATTTTTCATTTTTAATCAACCTCCAGCCATTTTATTCAGATTTATTGAAGTATTATTGAGTAACTACTACATACCCTTAAGGTGTAAAACATGATGTTTAGATATACAATGTATATTGCAAAATGATTGCCACAATCAGACTAATAAATGCATACACCATTCTCTACTGTACAAGCAGATCATCCAAGTTCTCATACCACTGAAGATATTTCCCAACCACAAGGCATATTCTGAAGCCAGGTTATTCTGAAGCACATTGAAATGTGAAAATACGTTATACTTAATACATACATATGTGTGTGTAATTATATTAAATATATATAATTATCTGACAATAAAGATAAACTACCTAGTAATTTCAGGAAAGAACTCCTTTAGGATGAGACAGAGAATCTAATTAGTAGAGTTGCCAGCTTCTCTTAGAATTAAATGCTAAAGGAGATGACTTGCAATTCAATATGTGATTATTCTGAACTTCCTATAGAGAGGCATTGTTTTCTACTCTAAGCATAGGGCCGTGTGGGCGGATGCCACTCACCTACTACAAATAAGTTTTGAGTAGGGTTGGACAAATCTTGAAGACCAGACAAAGTGTAGATGCTTTTCTCAGGAAGAAGACACTGAAATTGGAAAGATATGATAACCTTTGTGACTATTCAGTGATATTAATTGTGTACTACCTAGAGGCATTAGTATAAAATTGTTCAAGAGAATCAGTTCAGATGTGAGAATGTTGAACTATTTCCATAGAAGGCAGATTTCTCAAAGTCATTCTTGTGTTTTAAGAGAAGAACCCAAGGCATGGGTTAATTCTAACCCCAAATCTATGGCATACTTTGTTATATTCTCAACACTTAGAATAAGGCATATAAAGTAGTTTGGTATTCAACAATTTTTTGACAAAGGGAATGGATATGAAAAGAAGAGTGAGTAATAATGGAAGGAAGCAACAGAAGAAAAGTTTTAGATATTCATTTGAATGTAATGCATGCAAGAGGAAGACTCCCTTTCTAACTCATTGGTTCACAAAATTCAGCATACCTCAAAAGTCTCTGGAAGTTTTCTTAAAGCACATCCAGCAGGTTCACGGAACCAGTGGGTGCTAGCAATAAGTCTGAGCAGGCACATATAATTTATATTTCTCACACTGACCCAAGTGATGCTGCTGCTGTTCATACTACAATTTATTATTTTTAACCCACTTTTTCCATCAGACTAATTTGCATCATGGAAGGTATAAATCAAACAGCTATTTTAGAATTTGTGCTACTGGGATTGACAGATAATCCAGAACTACAACCCTTCTTCTTCAGCCTCTTCCTGGTCATGTACGTAGTTACCATCCTGGGAAACATGCTCATTATTCTGACAATCAGTTTTGACTCCCACCTCCACACCAATGTATTTCTTCCTTTCCAACCTCTCCTTCAATGACATTTGTCTCACCACTAGCACAGTGCCCAAGATGTTGGTGAACATCCAGAGACAGATAAAAGCCATCAGCTATGTGGGTTCTCTAACTCAGGTATGCTTTGTCCTGGTTTTTGTTGGAATGGAAAATTTTCTGCTTGGAGCAATGGCTTACGATCGTTATGTGGCCATTTGCCACCGACTTAGGTACACAGTCACTATGAATCCACGCCTCTGTGCTCTCCTGATTGTTTTCTCCTTACCCATCAGCATTACAGATGCTCTTATTCACATTTTTATGGTGTTGCCTCTGTCCTTCTGCACAGACATGGAAATCCCCCACTTCTTCTGTGAACTTGCTCAAATAATCCGACTCACTTGTTCAGATACCCTCAATGATAACATCCTGATACATTTTGCTGCTTACTTATTTGGTGGAGTGCCGCTCTCCGGAATCATTTACTCTTATATTCACATTGTATCCTCTGTTGTGAGAATGCCATCAGTGGGAAGAAAGTATAAAGCCTTTTCCACTTGTGGGTCTCACCTGTCAGTTGTGTCCTTGCTCTATGGGACAGTTTTGGAAGTTTATATTATCTCTGCATTTACTAACTCACTCCCAAAAACTTCAGTGGGTTCAGTGATGTATTCTGTAGTCCCTCAAATGATGAATCCCTTTATCTATAGTCTGAGAAACAGAGACATTAAGAAGCACTGAAGAGACTCATCAGTAAGATAGCACGACTTCTGTGATGGGCCATTTGCTTTGGATTTGGATTTTCAGAGTAAGTCAAAGATGACAGAGTTCTTGGTGAGTGCAGGTTGCTTCAACATTCTGCCACTATGTTTTTTTCCTTATTGACCATGTTATTTAATGATCAAGTACATGTTAATTTGGCTTGAAACCTGACATTGATTTTTGTCCAACTATGTGATATTTGAAATGTGATTTCACATCTCTAAACATTATATCTTTCTTGGGTTCCACAAAAGCATAGCTCGTATCTCATAGTCTATTATAATACTAACTTTTTAATATACGATGAGAATAAGAGAGGGTGGAGAAGGCAGGGAAATATTTAAACAGAGCTATGTCATATTTTAAAAATATGTTCCTAAACATCATATGGTTAGGCTATTAGAATTATAGTTTAGAGTTTCTTGTCATGTGGGGAAGAAGAGTGGATATCCATGCCCTTGAAAGTAAATACTGATTTCTAATGCTGGTAAATTGTACTCATGGGAGGTACACCATACTAACTTTCATTATAATATTGCCATAATTAGATATCATCTGTGATTTGGGATTATTGTGACATTTGACATACAACTTCATTGCTTATAAGTACAAGAAAACCTAACATTAATAAATAAAACAATGACAAGAGTAATTTTCTTTGCAGTGGCTTCAGCGTCACGGAATTTACTGCAACGTATCGCAGTGATATTTTCACTTCTCTGGGAGGTGGCCTCATCTCTGGACATGTTCTACTCCAAGTCACCATATGATTGCATCAAAGGCAGGTGTCACACCAGACATGATGCAAGAGAGAGGCAACTCAGTGTTCGTGTTTGGGTTCACTAACAGGTTAGTTTTGCAGAGCTTAACTAGACATCATATCTGCAGTTTATTGAATCATGGCTTCCAAAATTGGACCAGATGTCTTATCAGTAACTTGTAATTACCCCAAGTTATAAAAGGTAATAAAGTACAAGTTTGCAGAGGAAGGGCTTTTTTCCTGTATTGCCTGGATGGGTTTTACATATAATCAGGCTAGTCACAAAGCAGTCACACAGATGATGGAAAGATAGAATTGGAGAAGATACGGAGAAAAGGAGACATTTTATCCATGCTGATAGAAATTGAGTTGATGCATCCATTATTTGGTTACTAGTATTTGATCATATTTCCTACAAAACTGCCATTGTCACAGACCTTTAATGAATTTTTATTATGCACATATATATCTAAGTATGAAATAAATTTGTTTTTATTTGAACTGGTTAGTATTCTAACATATTGAATTGATTTCATATTTTTAATTATCATCACTATGCTTCATAATCAATCCTGTTTTGTTACATTTAGCACTTATTCAGTTATTTTCATTGTTCCATAATTTTATATGTAATGTTATTTATAGAACATTAAGCACAAAGAGAATTCCTGAAGTGGATGATATTTTGGTAGCTTCTTACTGCTAGTGTGAAACGTTGTCTGTTCTCTTCCATGGACCATGAACAAATTTAAAGATAGTCTTATTCTTTTGCTATATGTATTGGTTATAACTGAATAGCTTTTAACCTTTCAAAAATTTTAAAGTATTTTCTGAGTAGTCATTCATATTTATCTTCACATTCAATATTTCTGAGAAGGGATGGGCAGGCAGGCAGGCAGGCATACAGGAACAATAAAACAAAAGGAATCAGAGTACAGGTGCAGCACTATATCTGGGTACTTTTCAGCAAGCATCCTGCTTCAAAAGTAGTTATGCAGTTTAGGTTAGTTGATTTCTTTGCAGACTGGCTAATGTTCCAAAGGAACTCTTCCAACTGTAAAGATTATCCAGAGGCCTGGAACTGAGGGGGGAAGGGGTGAAAGGTTAGGGGAGGAGGACAGGGGCAGAAATGACCCAAACAATGTATGCACATGTGAATAAAAAAATAATAAAAAGAAAGAAAAAAAAGAAAAGATTATCCAGGGGCTTTATCTACATCTCATTGTAGTTGAATTTTGCTGCAAACATCTCCTCTAAAAGCACCATCTTTGCCTAGAAAATACCTTGTAAGATGAAACCACTACCTCCCCTCTTCTTTGGTTCCTGAAAAAGCCTTCCAGTGTCTTAGGAACCTCCACATGGAATTAACATTTCTAATCATGTACATCTCATTTTCCTAAGTGTAAATATAGGTGATTATGAGGATGAAATAATATGACCCATTTAAGGGGCTTAATACAATGGTTACACTGCAGTCACTCAGCAGCAGATGATAACGATGATGTAAAGCAGTGGGTTTCAACCCTGTGACATCCAAATACTCTTTCAAATAACAAATAATATTTTGTGTCTCCTTTACCAATCTGAAATAAATTTTTCAACATAGCAAAAAAGGTTCAGATTCTGTCCTGCTTATTGTGATTGATTTATGTGTTGAATGTGTGATTGTGATTTTGTTGTAAAAATAGATTTGCAAAGATGAATATAAACTGGATTGTCTGGGAGTAGTCTGACTCACAGCACAGGAGTCACTTTCAAATATTGGGATATGAACTAAACTGATTTATTCAGTATTTGATCAATTTTCCCCTGTAAAACTATAATTTACATGGGACTCTAATGCATGTTCTCTTCCCTGTGGGTATAACTATGTAATATTCTACATAATATATATTAATGTGGTTCTATCTGATGCAGTTAAAGTATAGAATGAATGAGTGAATTCCAGGTCCTCTTATTCTCTTAGTTGTGCTTCAGAACTAATCAAACTGGTGGCTTTAGCACATATTTATTTATTTTTGTCCTCTATATATATGTTTTGTTTCATGGCATTAAAAATAAGGAGGATTTCTGATGTTGATGAAATTTTAGTAGCTATTTTTCTACTGTTGCAAATACAGCTGTTATAATACACACTCTTCCATGTTAGCCATATGAATTAAAAAGCAGTTTGGTAGTAAGGATCTAGTTATTGACTGTAGCAGAATAGAGCAGCTTTTCTCCTTTAGATAATTCCCAAGAGATTTCCTGACTGGTGGAATGAGATTACCTTTCTGTTTTCTGAAGGAAAACAAGGGTAGGTTTAGGATTGGTGCAGTTCAGCAGTAGAATGCGTGCCTAGCATGTCTGGGTTCTATCCCGCATAATCAAACAATAAATGATAGTTTTAACTTTTGGTGGCATTATTGACTATTGCAGTGTAGCTTTATGCCTTGGTTAGTATGAAAGGTTTGAGACAAATTTCTCTCCATAATATTCCTCTGGGGTTCCATATCCTCCTACAAACATACATTTAAAAAATAGTTTTCTTATCATCAGAATTAGTACAGATAATAACATGAGAGGGCATTCTTGTAATTCCATACATGCATTGTGTACCTTGAACTATGACCCTTTTACACTTATTCCCATTTTCAAACTGTTTGCTGTCTTTAAACATATACAAGCTGTGGTGTATTTTAATACTCTTACCACTCAGTAGCCATTCCCTCCCTCTGTCCACTCCCACTGAATCCACCAGACTGTCTCCATTAGACGTTAAAGTCCCCTTATGCTCCTCATCATCATTAGTTTGAGTCTAGGACCACAAGTGAGTGAGTACATTTATATGTGGCTTTTGGAGCTTGACTTATCTCACTCACTTTGATGGTCTCCAGTTTCATCTAGCTTTCTGCACATAAAATAATTTCATTCTTCTTTTCTTCAGGGCTGAGCAAAATTCCATGGTACATATATACATGTATGTATGCATATATACATGTATCTATATATACATATATACATACATATATGTACATATATATCATTCATTTCTGTTAGGATTTTTTACAACTATCAATTTTGCAGGTATACAAATATTGCTTTGTTAGTTATCATTTCTTTTACGAGGTTATACGACATTTCCTACTTATAGACCATTTAATCACCCTCCCATCTCCCATAAGGGAACATGATTTTTCCTCCATGCCTGGAGGCATGGCTCAAGCAGTACAGCAGTGCTTTGCAAGCACAAAACTCTGAGTTCAAAACTCCAGTCTCAGCAAAAAATATCTTATTTTTATATATTACCATTTTCTTTAAGGTACATGAAAATATTAACCTTGTTTTTCAAGCCCTTTTTTTGTACACTATATCTATCATTAAGAATTTTCAGTGAATAGGATTAGGTTGGTGAAGAAAGATTCTGCAAGGCAATTCTGTCATCCATTTCAAATAAAATATTTTGTAACTTATAAATTCATGTAGAGATACGAAACATGTTGCAATAAGTTGATAAGCATATGAAAATATTGAGGTCCTTAGTGTAAGATATTTAAAAGTGAACACTAACATGGACCACCATCTCCTGCTATGTAATGGTGTTTGAGATATACCCAAATGTCTTGCATGCTTGATTATACTGCTGACTTTTGATCATTTTGTAATTGAATGTACATTTCATTGGAAAGTCAAAACTCATAAATTCAGCTCAAGTCCCTCACTTGTATATAATATAGTACATTTTGCCATTATTTTGATAGAGTTGTAAAAGATATTTACAAAAGCAAAAAAAAAAAAGAAAACATGCTCTATCTCTATTTTTACTGTCAGAAGTAATCAAAGAAACTGGATTACAGTACTCTGCAAAATGTTGAAAACAAAATTAAGGCATGGGAACTTATTAATGCCACTCAAAATATGCCTGTTTCCCTGTTAATTATATCTGTAGTCATATTATTTATACCTGCATACATAACTATACTTTCACAGTCAAGTCATCCTTCCTGGTACCATGAAATACATACATTTGTTTAGCGTTGAAGAGTAATTTGAGGATTTACTATAATATATTATTTATTATGTAGCTATATGTAATACAGGTGAGGAGAAATGATGGAAAGAGGTGGGTGATATAAAGCTGGAATATGGAGTGACAGGAATGGCCATCCTGAATTCTGTCCTCTACCTATGAAGTTTTTAAGGATTGCTTCTGAGGATCAGCATGTCATCCTTGTCTAACAAGGAGCTTTTGCTATTGATCCCCAGTAATATGAAGGCTTCAAAAATAGTCTTGGCACCACTTCACTCCCTAGCCCTGAAAAAAGAGCATTGTAGCCCCTTCCTAGAGATTATCTTTCTTGACCAAGATTCAGTCTGTGAGAACTTTCTGAGCACATATCTTTTATCATCAACATCCAGATGAGATGTTAAACAGCATTCCTCTTGAAGCCAATGATGTAATACAAATTCGTTTTGTTAGCGCACTACAAGTGAGATCAGGTACAATTTCTTCATCTTAATTATTTGCTATTTAATTCATTTTAGTTACTGATATTTAATCATATGTTCATGCAAATGAATATTAATATCATAGGTTACTTTTTCACAATTATCTACATGAGAAATTATCATAATGCTAATTTCAACATGTAAACACATTTGCACATATTTTATTCATAATGCTTTTTTCTCTTTTGTGTAAGTGTAGATTAATTATAAAAAGGTTTCCATTGTGTTATTTCCATATAGCATATTATGAACATTGATCAAATACATCACATATATTATTCTTTTTCTTGTCTCCCTTTAGTAATAAATTTAATGGATTTCATTATTCTATATTCAAACATCCCTATGAAGTACTTCCATTACATTTCATAACCCTCTTCATGCTATCCTTCTACCCTTGTACTCCCATTTGTTCCTGTAATCCCAGTATAGAACTGAGAGCTAGAATTCAAAAATGACAAAGAAAATGTGATGCTTGTCTTTCTTTGTCTGTCTTATTTTAATTAATATTATGATATCAAGTTCCATCAATTTTTCTTGCAGATGTCATACCTCCATTCTTCTTTATGACTTCACGCTATGTATGTATGTATTTATGTACACAGAATGTCATTATTCACTCATAAATTGACACCTGGGCTGATTCCATAGTTTAGCTATTATGAATAGTTCTTTAAACATGGGTGTGTAAATTATCTCTGTTGCATGCAGACATGTGTTCCTTTGGATATATGCACAGGAGTGGAACATCTTCATTTATGGTAGCTCTCCTTTAGCTTTTTGAGGAACATCCATATTGATTCCCACAGTGACTGAACTGGTTGACATTACCACCAACAATACATAAGGTTTCTTTGATTCCTGCATCCTTACCATCATTTGTTTTGCCTTTTTGATATTCTAACTGGGTTAAGAAAGAATGTTAATGTAATTTTAATTTTCCTTTTCTTTATGGCAAAGAATATTGAGTGATTCATCATGTATTTATTGTCCATTTGGGCCTTTCCTTTTGAGAACTGTCTGTTCAATTCATGTGCCCATTTATTAATTGGATTGTTCTTTCAGCATTTAATTGTATTGGCTCTTATATATTCTAGATATTAATCTTTTATCTGATGAATACCTGGAAAAATCTTTTCTCCCATTCTATAGTATGTGTCTTGATTCTGGTAATTGTTTCCTTTGATGCCCAGAAGTCTTTGATTTGATATGATGCCATTAGTTAGTTCTTGCTCTTCTTTTTGGAGCAATTGGATTCATATTAACAAAGGTATTATCTATGTCTGTATCTTTAAGGGTCTTCCCTATAGTTTCTTCAACTACTTTCAAGATTTCAATTTTGCATTTAGATATTTGATCAATTTTGAATTATTTCTAAAGGGTGAGAGATAGTGGTCTAACTTCAGTCTTCTATCAGTGGATATCCTGTTTTTCCACAAAATTTGTTGAATTGGCTGCCTTTTTTCCGATGCATGTTCTGGTATCTTTGTCAAAAGTCAGAAAACTAGATCTACGCAGGCTTATTTCTGGGTCTTCTGTCCCACTGATCTTCTAGTTGATTTTTGTGCCAGTACCATGCTGTTTTTAATTTATTGTACTCTACCATAGTTTGAAGACATGTGTTGTGATATTTTCAGCACAGTGTTTTTTTTGTTCAGGATTGCTTCAATATTGTTCAATATTTACTTTCGGATTCATTTTGTTCTTTTTCTGTGAAAAAATGACAGTGAAATTTTATTGTGAATTAGATTGTATCATGGATTGCTTTAAGTAGTATATCCATTTTCACAGTATTAATTTAGCTCTCTCCATCTTACAGTGTCTTCTTCAAGGTCTTTATTTACTGCAGAGGTATTTTACCTCATTGGTTAGGGTAATTACTAGGTTCTTAAATTTTTTGAATCTATGATAAATGGGGTTGTTTTCCTGATTTTTTTGTCACCTTGTGCATTATTGTATTTAGAAAAGCTATTTGACTTTGTACAATGATTTTGTATACCACCACTCTAAAAGTGTTTATCAGATCAAATAATTTTTGGTAAGGTCTTTAAAACTTAGGATCACATCATCTGCAAATAAAAATGACTTGCATTCTTCAGCTCATATTAATATCACTTTTATTTCTTACCCATGTCTTTGTGCTTTAGCTAAGAATTAAAGTGGTACCTGACATAATAGTGGAGAGACATGATAACTTTGTCTCATTCCTTAATGTAGAGGAAATGGTTTCAATTTTGTCCACTTAGTACAATGATGGCTATACATTTTGCATAGATAGCTCTTATTATGTTGAGGTACATTAATTCTGTTTCCAGTTTCTATCAGACATTTATCACTAAGGGAAGATGAAGTTTGTCAAAGGCCTTTACTGCATCTATTGAGAATATCGAAGGACTTTTTTGCTTTATTCTTCCTGGGTGTTGTACTAGGTTAACTGAATTGCATATGTTGAATCATTCTTGCACCCCTGAAATGAACCTACTTTCTATTTGGGAACTCCCCTTTATTGTGTTTTGGGAGTCAATACTGGCCACAAGGAGTTCTGAAATGAACTCAACTTGCTGGAGTATATGATTTTTTTAACGTGTTGTTCAATTTGTTTGCAATATTTTATTAAGAATTTTTGTGCCTAAGTGTATAAATGAAGGTTTTCTGTAATCAACCTTTCAGGTCTTGGCCTCATGTGGGTTCAGTATCAGTGTAACATTGCCATTTAAGAATGATTTTGGTGGTATGCCTTCCCTTTCTATTCTATGGTAGTATAAGGAGCATTGTTGTTACCTCTTTAAATTTCTGGTAGAATTCAGAAATGAATACATCAGGTCCTTGTCTTTTATTTGTTGGAAAATTTTATTCCTGCTTCAATTTTATTACTTCCTTTTATTTGTCTATATGTTTTATACCTTCCTGGTTCAATTTTGGTGATCATTTGTATTTAGAAATTTTCCCATTTCTCATAGCATTTCCAGTTTATCAAGTGTAAATTTTCAAAATATTCTCCAGTGACCCTCTCAATGTCATTGGTGTTTGCTGTGATTTGTTCTTACTCACCTCTAATTTCATTATTTTGGTGCCTCTTACTTTATTTTAGTTATACTTTATTTTGGTTTTTTTGGAAAAGGAGTCTTCCATCTTTTTAAAACAACTTTTTGGTAGTACTGGGGTTTGGACTCAGTGCTTCTCACTTCCAAAGCAAGTGCTATTCTGCTTCAACAGTACTGCTAATCTTTGTCTATCTTTTTATCTTTTCAAAGAAACAATTGCTCCAGTGATACCTTTGTTCCTTCAGTCTCAGTTTTTTAATTTCTTAACTAATTGTCGTTTTTTGTTCTATTACTTTAGATTGGAATTTTTCCGCTAAGACCTTTACATTGTTTGTGTGTGGAGGTTGCTATGATATTTAAATGAAAGCACTCATTGCTATAAATTTCCCTTCTATCACTGCCTATGCTATGTTCCAAATGGGGTTCTGATAAGTTGCATTATTATTTTTATTTGATCTTTATAAATTTTTATTTTGCTCTGTATTCCTTTAATGATCCACTGATAATTCAAGATTGAATTTTTCACTCTCCATATATTTGTATATTTTCTGGAATTTCTCTTATTAATGGTATCTAGTTTCATTCAATTGTCATATAAAATGCAGGAAATCATTTAATGTTTTTACTTGTTAACACATGCTTTACATGCTAAGATATAATCTGTTTTGTAGAGAGTTCCATAAGATGTTGAGGAGAATGTATGTCCCATGGCTGTTTCTTAGATTAATCTGTAGATTTCTGTTCCATCCACTGAACATATACTGACCTTTAATTATGAAGTTTTCCTGTTACTTTTTGTTGGTATGAATTGTGTGTTGGTGAGAGTGGGGTATTAAATCACCCACTATTATTGCATTGGGCCCTGTCTGTATTTACGTTCAACAGTGTTTACGTCATGAAATATTATGCACTGGTGATTGTTTCTTGTAGGTTTACAGTTGTTATCTCCTCCTATTTTATTTTCCCCTTTATGAGTATGAAATGATCCAATTTGTCTTATTTTGACTAATGTTCATTTGAAGCCTGCTTTGTCAGATATGTGTCATAGCGTAACTACTGCTTACTTTCAGTCTCCATTTGCTTGGAATTCTTTTTCAGTCCTTTCACTCTAACCCTGTTTTTATCTTTGCCAGTCAGGGGCATTTTTGGTAGGATAAAAATAGTTGAATCTTGTTTTTCAATCCAATTTCACAATCTGTGTTATTTCATTAGAGAATTGGTAACTTATTATTTAGAGATTTTCTGGAAAGCTGTGTAGTAATTACTGCTGTGATATTGGTTTTTGTAGTACTTAATTGTCCCTTACTGCGCTACTCAAATAGTGAGATTTATACTTACCCTTATTTTTGTAGTTGCCTTTATCTTCCTCCTCACTGTGTAGGATTCCTTTAACTATCTTCTGCAGTCCTGGTTTAGTGGTCATGATTTGCTTCAGTTTTTCTTTTTCATGGAAGTTTTTGGCTTGTTTTTCAGTTTTGACCAAAAGTTTGTCTGCACATAGTTATCTAAATTGACATTTATTTTCTTTCAGTGACTGAAATGCATCATTCCATGTACTACATGCTTTTAAAAATTCTGTTGAGAAATCACCTGATTTACTGATGGATATATCTAAATAGGTGACTTGACACTTCCCTTTGGAAGCTTATTTTTTCACTTTTCTGCATGCCTAATGTTTCCCAATAATGTAATGTGGGAAAATGCACTGCAGTCTTGTTTAACTGGGGTCCTAAAACCCTCTTTACCTGGATGAGCTTCTCATTTTCAAGGTTCGGGAAGTTTCTGATATTATTTTATCAATAAGTTTTCTTTTCTTTTTTTTTCTTCTTATTGTTGTTTTGGGTGGGGTACATTGTACTATTTACAAAGGTTCTTAAAATGTATCAAATATATCATACTTGAATCACACCCTCCATTGCTCTCTTTAATCCCCTCCAGTAATTCCTGGAACAGTTTCAGCAGGTATCATTTTTCATCTACATACATGTGTATGCATTATTTACTCCATATTCACCCTACTACTCTTTCCCTACCACCTCTCCCATCCCTCTGGTGCCAACCTCCCACCCCTGTGCTTTCTGTGTCCTTAGCTTCCACCTCTTCTTCTATGTCCATGACTTGTGATTCCTGTTCAGCTTCCCCTCACCTAGCAAAGAGCTGGGAATGGATTTAGAGCTATTTGCTGCTTTTCTTTGCTACTGAAGAGTCTCCATGCTACTCTCCTGCTTTGTCACCTCTTTTTTGATTCCTGATGTTTTTGCTCTTTCTTTCTTCAAAATATACTTTCCTATTTGACCCAACTATTATCACTCGTGGAGTCAAAATTGTGGAATCACCTATTTGCCATCTTGACCAAATTCCCTACTTCCTATTTGGAAACTCCCCTTTATTGTGTTTTGGGAGTCAATGCTGGCCACAAGGAGTTTTGAACCATGTGGACCAGCCACATTCCTATTTGTTCCACAGGCACCCAAGTTTAGGTCCTCAGGAAACAAAAGCATTCAAGGCTATGGGTGTTCCACAAATATGAAAGGGATCAGAGGAAGGAAAGAGGGCACTGAGTTCTGTACTGGATGGGAATAGCTGGAGGACTCAAGCAATTTGTCTGCCAGTGGTCAACATTTTCCGATCCCATCCAGCAGTTAATCATTGTGTGAGAGGAAGAAGGATGGTGAAATCATGTGATCTGTAGGAACTGGGTTTGGACCTTACAGTCTATCCCAGCAAAAAGACCCACATAGCTGGGAGACAGAGGTCGGACAACCTGCTAGATTTCTAACTCTGTTTATGCAATGATTTTCAAGTGCTGCAGTCTCACTCATCAACAGAAACACTACAACCAGCACACCTGTCATTGCCTGAACTGCCCAATAATTAAATTTTCCATTGCGTCCCCATCACACACAGGGAGGGACTCTCCATAACCCTTCTATTAATCATCTCCCACCCAGACTGTGTGTCAGGGTGTTGCCAGCATCCTAGCCACAATTGTTGCTTATTTTCAGCTACCCAGGGTAACTCAGTCTCAAAGACCAATTCCGCCTTAATGCCAACTGGTTTTGACACTCTGAGATAGGGAAGTAAAAATCATGTCTTTTCCAAAGCTACCCTGCCAGACAGTAGGGATTTCTGTCTTACCAAATCCCCTCACTGAGTTTAAGCCTTTCAGGAACTGTAGGCTTACTCTGCAGCTAGATTTGTCAGTGTGCCTACTCTAGGTTGCTTGTCTTACCTTCATTTTGTGGATCGGGGAATTGGGCTTCCTGCCCCTACAGGAATGCCACAACTTGAGCTGCAGTGTTTTTTCTTTTTTTCTGTCACCTTTCTGTTTCTCCAGGCTTTTCAGTTGTCCTCTCAAGGTTTTGTTTTTTTTTTTATTTTTTTGATTTCTGATGCTTATTTCTCTTCCCTTTTGTTAAACAAAATATCAGCTTGTTTTTTGTTGCACTTACTCTTCTCACTGACAGAGTCAAACAGAGGAAGTTTGTAATCTGTCATCTTCCCTAAACCATAATTATTTCTATGGATTTTTGATAGGGCCTTTTTTCCATGCGTGTTTGTGCTATAATCTCCTGTTCTTGTAAGGACCACAGATATATTGAGTTAGGTCTCACACAAATGACCACATTGTAATTTGATTATCAGTGTATGGAATTTGACCCAAACTGAATCCAGCTAGGAAATATCAATTCTTTTCCTATCATTCTTGCTGTTTCTTAGACATCATTGTAGTAGAATATTTGTCCTATCCCTGTAGGTGTTCTATAAGGATGCTGCAGAAGAAGGTGGAAATACAGAAAGACTCCTCTGACGGCTTCCTAGTCACCATGTTTTCTCTTCTAAACCCATCAAATATTTTAAGCAGCAGCAGCATAGATACTGTAATCAACAACCTCACCTCATTCCAGAATTAAGAAATGTTCGAATTTTCCCATATCTGTTTCAGCTTTTGATCAATGTAGTAATAAAATTAGAATCATAGAGAATTCATCATATTGGTACTCCCCCAACATTCTGATTTTCTCAAAGTCATGCCATCTCCAATGTGACATCGTCTCCCATATGTGGTTATTTATTGTGCACAAAGTCAATTTAAAGGGCAATGTCCATAATATAAATCAGCTAGAACATGTTTAAAGGGCTTACCTTGTGATAACATCAGTGGAATATTCAGGTACATAAGGTTAATTTAGGAGAACTAAGCATGTCAATGTGGATTAATACATATTACTCGATAATGTCAATTTTAAATGCCATATAGAGTAAACTTCTGTTTGTAAAAAATATTAAAATTATCTACAAGGTAGATGTTTTCTTTGTACAAATACTACAAAATATAAGAAAGTGAGATAATTAAATATCTTATGATGGTGTAGCAAGGAAGAGGATAAATCAAGTTTGTGTAAGTACATGAAGTGAAAGACTTTAAATATAACACAATTATTTTTCTCATTAAAATTTATAAATCAAGGAAGGTAAAACAAGAAAGGTAAAGTGTGTGAATATTTTACTGTTACCCTTCCAGGAGCCACCCCTTGATCCTTTGTTATACTGTTTGCTATGCATGCATAGTTCATAACTGAATTATATGTATATCTGTGCAGGTTAGAAATTAGTTATAATTTATTCAGTGTGTGAATTTTTCCTATAAAATTTCTCCTATATTGGGTATTCATAACTTTTAATTCAAACATCTATTTTATTATTTAATTAATTTTTATTGCTAAATATATTATTAGTATTTCAGGCCAAAAGAATATTTGTGGAAACAATACTGTTCTTACTTTTCTACGTACCAAATTTCTCAGAGGTAGCTTAAGCACAGAAATTCTTCCTTAGATTTGTATTCATTATTTTAAGTATGTTCTCTCTTTCGTCCATTCTTGATCCAACTGCCCCAGAACTTCACTTCCTTCTGAGGGAATGAAGGTGTCAAGTGGTATTCCTAATGGAAATATTTCTGTGTCTTGATCTCTCTCTTTCTCTCTTACACACACACACACACACACACACACACACACACACACACACACACACATACACACACACAGATGATGACAGACAATGTCAAAGGAAGGACTTCACACCCAGTCTTCCTGGTTTTGCTCACTATTCATTTTTTATCTTTAGAAATCTTCATGAGATTCTCTCTTCAGTATTGTTACACAATTTTCTTAGAATTAATTCATTAAGCATTTTAATAGCATTTCTAGACAGAATAGAGTATTTGAGTTGAAAGGTAAAATTTATATATTCTTTGGGCATATTCACTTGCATGTATTCTATCTGCTGGGTGCAAATAACTTAGTGGGTAAAATTGGGCATAACCAGCGATCATGGAAAATGTTGGACTATGCTCAGGAAGAATCTATTAAGATAGAAAAGAATACTTTTGAGATCTTCATGAATGCTTAGGCATGTTAATTCTGCACTGTCTAAAGGTGTTAGCAGATATTAATCATGAGAGTCAACTGAATTCCAGGTTTGGTTTCTCACAGTTATAATCCCAGCTATTCAAAAGATAGAGATAGGAGGATTGCAGTTCAAGGTCAGTTCATGAAAAAAATTAGTGAAACCCTTTCTCAAAAAGTAATCAGGTGTGGTGGCACATGCCTATGGTTCCAGCTACATAGAAGGTAGATTTTGGAAGTCCAAGGTCCAGGGCTATCAAGTGGAAAAATGTGACAATCTATCTAAAAACAAACTAAATGTAAAAAAATAGCCTGAGGGCATGGCTCAAGTGCTATAGTGATTGTCAAACATAGGTCCTGAGTTCAAAATCCAGTATCTACAAAAAATTGGTCAAATGAGCCCACAGATCATCAGAAATATGATGCAGTTCTCATGAATAGCTAACTCTGTAATCTGAGTCTTTGAAATGTCTTCATGGGTCCATCGTGCTGATGGGTTTCATGATCCCTTCAGGCTGTACTGAGGCATGCCAAATTGGGAGATCATTGCTATAGAAGATACATTTAATGTGTTCATTGTCAACTGTCCTTGTGTTTGAAAGCATGGATTAATTCTGAAGAAACATCCATCACATATTTGGCATTATGGTCTCAGTTCCTGAAACAACATGTGAAAAGTATTGGTATTCCAAAAACGGAATGGAATTTGGAAAAGTTGGAGAGAGAAGGAATATAGGGAGAATTTAAACAAATATTTGAATGTTCTTGTGGTTCATAACATAAATGTGAAAACCTCCCCTCCCCATTTTATTTTTAAACTGAAGTTCTTAAATTTTGATTGTGGAGATTCATTGGAAATGTTTGTTAAAACATATGTAGCTGAATCTCATTCCCAGAGCTTACCAAAATAAGTCCAATATGGTACTGAGTTTTTTCATGTCTTACATTTTTCCAGTTGATGCTGACAGATGATCAAGAACTGCAGCAGCTCATCTTCAGCCTGTTCCTATCCACGTACCAGGTCATCACCTGGGAAACCTGTTCACCATACTGGATGCTGCCTCATATTCCCAACTCTCTACCTCCATATATTTCTTCCTCTCCTTTATTCCCAATTCCTGTGTAAGCACAACACAGTTAGAAAGATGCAGGTAAACATCCAAACACAGGATCAGAGCATCTGATGAATAAAATATCTTACCCAGATTGGTCTGTTTTAGTCTTTGAAAAACTATAAAATTTTCTCCTTGTCATATGACAAATTGTGTCCAATTGTCACCTCTGACGTACATTGTAATCATGAACGCCTGCATCTTTATCCTGGTTCTCTTCTCCCTGCTAATCAGCACTGTGTATGCCCTGCTCCATAGTCTGATATTACGGCAACTGTCCTTCTATACGGTCCTGAATCCACCATTTGATCTGTGAATTTGCTCAGTTCATCAGGACGTCGTATTCTGATACCCTCATCAATATTTGGTGATTTTACCTTTCCTTGGACTATTTTATTGTATTCTCAAATTATCGACTGTATTTTGAGGTTGCTATCAGTGGTGGGAAGGTATAAAGTTTTGTCCACTTATGGGCTGTGGATCTCACCTCTCAGTTGTGTCATTTTTCTACAGGACAGATTTTAGTGTGTACATGAGTTCTTTAATTACTGACTCATCCATTAACGCTTTAGTGGCTTCATTGTGTATATTGTTGTCTCTCGTATGATAAATACCTTTCATCTACGATCTGAGGAACAGATAAATAAAAGGAGCTTGATATATGTCTTCTTTGGCATACCATCTGTCTTTAATGGTACTGAAGTTGTACTCTGGGCCTCACAATTGGTACTCAATTGTTCTATCACTTGAGCCACATCCCTTGCATATATTCTTTTCTGTGGTTTTGCCTTCTGAATTGTGCTTCATTTTCCAGAATGAGTTAGAATGACAGACATATTTCTGAGCCAAAATATCTGACTGTTTCTTCCCCAAGTTTTTTTCTGAAAGTGAATAGATGATATGATGCTAATTACATTACAGCTTGGAGTCCAAATTTGATGTTTCTTTTTGTCCAGTTGTGAGATGTTTTGTGGGTAATTTAAATGTCTGTGCTCTACCTTGTTGTTTTGCTTGAACTGAGGAAGAATCTGAGGCGATGGTTCTAATTTAATGATATTTTAGGGATCTGTCTCAGACAAAAGAAACTAATAGAAGTTGGATAGGGCAGAGAAAGTTTTAAGCCAGATCAATGTCATGTCTAGAAATTAAATTGAGCCTGGCCCCATGGTTAGGGCCACATTACATTCATCTCATATGCTGATATACTCTGAGGTAAGTGAGTTGAATTTTTCTTCTCAGAAAATTGCGAGCCCTATATTTGATCCATTGTGATATGCAGAACACATTTGTGTTCTAGGTTGAATGCTGGCTGTCACATTAACACTTACATATACTAACTTTTCACTTATGAGTATGCCCTTACATATTAAGAGGGTAAATGCTACTTACAATTAAAAGGGTGTTTGCAGGAAGAAATATATCCTAAATTATCCGTGTGGACACTAAATGTAAATATCACGAATTTTTATCAAAGAAAGTGAGACCTTGGATAAATGCAGCCATTTTTGACCATTGAGCTGTACATATTTGTAAAAAAATAATTCTTAGAAATTCAGTGCATTTGTATAATTCCTTTATATATTTATTTATAATCTATCACATTACATTACTATTTTCTAATGCTAACAAAGTTTAAATATATTGAATGAAGTCAATTCTGTGTGGGAATTTCACTATTGCACCCTGAGCTTCTATTATGTTTCTGGGAGTTTGGCATTTGTTCTTTTATTTGCAGAGAATGCTATTTTTAGATGATATGTGATCACAATAAAAATTGCCTTTCAGATATTGATGACATTTTAGGAGTTAAATTTTTGCAATTGTGAATAAAGTGCCTGAATATTCTCCTTCATGTTTCCAGTGAAGTGACATATAGTTTTATATGTGGGGTGTAATTATTGTGTACAAATATGGCTTCACCTAGTCAAGTTGGAGAGGTTATGAATTTGTCAAATTTAGGTCCATTGGTTGGGTTTCTTTTTATTCTTTATTTTTTGGTAACTTGTATACTTTTATATTATTTCTTTCATTTTGCTTTTCCCTATGTGGTGCCAAGAATAGGTGAAATTGTTTTAAAATTCCTGATGAAGTTTCTACTTGTTGTCAAGAGTCCTCTTTAAAATGCAAATGCAGTTAAAATGGCAAAGAAAGTCATCATAATGCCACTTTGCAACACATTTCAAATAAACATCTTGAAAATAATAAATTCATAGAAGTTGATGTCACACACTCTAAGTATGTTTATTACCACAAGAAAATACTGAAGTTCTTGATTACAAAAGATGTACAGGAAAGAGAAAGGAATAAAGTAGATGCAGGAGGTATAGGCAATGACTTTCTCAGTAGATCTCAAGTGGCTCACCAACTAAGAAAAAAGTATCAACAAATGGGACTACATGAAATTTAAAAAGCTGATGCACAACAAAAGAAATGGTCTCTAAATTGAAGAGGCCATCCACAGAATGGGAGAAAATCTTTACTAAGTATACATCTGACAAGGGGTTGATAAAAAGAATATACAGGGAGTTCAAAAACTAAACTCCTCAAAAATCAAAGACCCAGTGCAGAAACAGCCAAATGAACTGAAAGAGCCTTTTCAAATGAAAAAGTCCTAATGACTAAATAACACACGAAAAAATGCTCACCATCTCTGGCCATAAAGGAAACGCAAATTAAAGCCACATTAAGATTTCACCTTTCTCCTGCAATTAGAGTTAACATCAGGAACACAAATAACAGCAAGTGTTGTTCAGAATGTGTGAATAAAGGGACCCTCTTACTGGTGGGAATGTAAACTAGTACAAGCACAACAGAAGACTATAGCAGCTCCTCAAAAGCCTAAAAATAGACCTGCCATATGACTCAGTAATACCGCTCCTAGGGATATACATGAAGGATTGTGAGTCAGATTAAAACAAAAGCACCAATACACCCATGTTTATTTCAGCACTATTCACAATAGCTAAACTATGTAAACAGCCTGAATGCCACACTGCAGATGAATGGATTAAGAAAATGTGGTATTTATATACAACAGAATTTTACTCAGCCACAAAGAAGAATAAAATTTTCATTGGCAGGTAAATAAATGGAACTGGAAAACATTATATTAACTGAAGTGAGCCAGACTCAGAAGGCCAAAAGCCACATGTTCTCTCTCATTTATGGACTATATACCCAATACAAATGTAGCAATATAATGAAACACTGGTCACACTAAGGGGTGATCACAACATGAGAGGGGTGGGGAAACTAAGAATGTGAATGGGGTTGATATACCCACAATACAAGAATGGAAATAGAAATCTTAAACTGACTGGAACTACCATAAGAAAAGCACTAGGGCAATATGAATAAAATTAGAGGAAATAAACTAATTTGGTTTATAATATATACATACAATGAAGTATCACAAGGATACTCCCTGTGGAGCTACCTTCATCTTAAGCTAAAATGTCATGTTTTTCATTTTATTCGTTATCTTTTTACTCCTACAAGAATCAGAGAACAAGAGGGCATTACATGTCCTGCTCAGGGGATAGATCTGGCACCAGTGGGATGGGGGAGGTATTGAGGAAAGGGGGTAGGGGAGTGAATATGTTCCAATAAAATGTGTACACAAGTAAGTAAATGCAAAAATTGTATCTGTTGAAACTACTCCAGGAACTGGGGAATGGTTGAGGTGAATTCATATATATTTGATACATTGTAAGAACTTGAGGAAATGCCACAATGTACCCCCACCCATCACAGCATTAAAGGAAGAAAATAAAAAGAAAAGCAATGCATACCTACAAGAATTCTTTTCCACCTAGTAAATGATACTTGGAATCTGAAAAAATATGCTGTGGGTTGGAACAGGTCCTTACACTGCCTTATGGTGATATTAAACTTAATATTTCTTTACTAAAAATAAAGAAGCATAATTTCAACTCACAGTCTCCTGTTGTGAATGAAATTGTTGACAGTATTGCATATTGAACAATCATTAATGAAATTCCTACCAGGGATTCATTGTCCTACGTAGATATTTCAATTGAATGGTGATTAAACTAATGAATTAAAATTTGTGCAAAAATATTTTTAAGAGATTCAGGTTTAGTCAACATCATTTTAACATGAAAGAATGCTGAGGATTTGCATTTTGAAGATATCTTAGCTATTATTCAGATAAACAACTGTGGCTATATATTTTTTAAACCTAAAATGGGATTCAGTCTTCTTGATACCAGAAATTATATAGAAATGCTTTAATTTGTAACTTTAAATGAACACGGGGATGTATTACAGGAGTAGTATATGCATTCAAGGCTCACGAAATATAGATGAGTTGTAACAATGGAGATGATCAGATGGTGTACACTTGGCCATAGGGGTCAGGAAATCAGCCTTACTGAACTCCTCACTTCTATAGAGGTGGTCTTTAGGGATATGCACTCTTGGGATCAGAACAATAGAAAAAGACCTGCCATAGTCAGGAGGTTTGGATATTGAGCCTAAAGGGATACCTAGAGAGAAACAGAGCCTGTGATCACCTCATTCCACAGTGAGGCCAGAGTCAGGAATCAACACCTCTTCCTCCTCTCATCAATGGTCCTCACTGAGCAGGATTCTGAATATTCTTTTAGTCTGTCTGCCTTTCCTGAGGAAACTTCTTCCATCTTCACTATCCAGGTGAGATGGTGAACAGAACTTCTCTGGAAGCCAGCCAAGTAACTGAAGTCTTTTAGTTAATGTTTTGGAAGTAAGGTCAGATGTAATTCATGTATCTAATACATAATATCATTTATTTCATTTAAATTTCTGTACATTTTCTCACACACACATGCCAAGTGAACTGTGGTATTACTGATATTTCTTTACTTATTGTTCTACTTGACCAGGTTGTTGGCTGTTCTACAAACCAGAGGCTGTTTCAGCACTTCATTACTTCCATATTATTCGCATTTTTCATGTAAGAGATGTTCTCTTTCTTGCCTTTATCCTAAATTTCCCTGACATGTTGCTTCTGTTAGAATGAAAGGGGCACAGAACAGACATGTGGGAAGACAGCTCAATCACCAGCACAGGATCTATTTGCGAAGAAACCCTCTGAGGGGGTCCCTAGCAGGAGAGCTGGAGCACCTAGGCACTTACAGACTTGGAGTAAATATAAGTTTCTGGAAGGGAAATTTTGCTGGGCAAGAACATTTTTCCAGAGTGGAGTTAATGATTGCTAGGGGAAGATAGAGGAAATAAGTGGTAATCAGGCAGAGAAGTTTCTCAGGTCCTGAACCCTGGTGAGGTGGCAGCTTATCTTTCCTTTTGACTAGATGTGTTCTTTCCAGTTATTGTGGGGAGTTTCCAGTAAGCTGCCTTCAAGTTTTGAAAGTCGAATCCTAAGCTATCTTCCCTTTGTTTTCACCACAACATTCCTACCATTTGACAAATAAATATATAAAAGGGAATGGGGTGTGATGTTCCTCTCTCTACTCACTGCTGAACAGGGATGTTGAGTTCTCTTAAGGGGAGTGGTATCAGCAGGGTCTTCTTGGTTTTGCTGACTGAAGAGGGCTTGTTAGGAGGAACAGAACAGAGCTGATTTGCTATGAATACTATCCTGGACCAATGCCTGGAGCCTCTAAGAATAAAAGTGAGAAGGTGTTTGAAAAAGACAAGGTTACAATGATGAAAAAAGTAAGGGATTCCAGCAGATGGAGGAATCATGGCATCCACTTAGCCCAGGAAGGTCACTGTTCCCAGCTGTTTCTTGTCAGAGATTGGCAGCAGGGTCCCAAAATCTCTTAATGCATCTCACCTATCCTGAACCCATTGACACAAAAGCAGCATTCTTCCTGTAGAAACAACATGATTTTGAATGAACATCTATATAAAGGAATGTAGAGATAAAAAAGATATGAGATTAAATACATGTAGACCAATGGTTATCAGCATGAGAAGGATAATAAAGGAATCTTGGGGTGCAGATATTGGCTATAGGTTCAACTAGACAAAAGAATTAGGTGCAGGGGACAAAGGTGTGTATACTTAAACAGTCCAAGACTCACCTGGTTTTGGTTGGTCATGAATTCAGTTTTTGTTTTGGGAGACCTACCAGAACCTATGGGACACAGAAAAGGCAGTCCTGAGAGGAAAGTTTATAGCCATGAGTGCATATATTAAAAGGACAGAAAGATCTCAAATCAATGACCTAATGCTACATATCAAGCTCCTGGGAAAACAAGAACAAGCAAATCCCAAAACAAACAAGAGAGAAATAATAAAAATAAGAGCTAAAATCAATGAAACAGAAACAAAACAAAAAACAAACAAAGAATTAATGAAACAAATTTGGTTCTCTGAAAAAATAAACAAGATGGACAGACCCCTGGCAAACCTGACTAACATGATGAGGGAAAAAAATCCAAATCAGTAAAATCAGAAATGCAAAAGGGGAAATAACAACAAATACCATGGAAATCCAAGAAAGCATGAGAGATTACATTGAGAACCTATATGCTAACAAATTGGAAAATCTTGAAGAAATGGACATATTTCTAGAAACTTACATCCACCCAAAACTGAACCAAGAGTATATTAATCACCTGAATAGATCTATAACACAAAATAAAATTGAAGCAGCAATAGTCTCCCAAAAAAGAGAAGTCCACGACCTGTTTGATTCTCTGCTGAATTCTATCAGACCTTTAAAGAAGAACTAATACCAACCCTCCTTAAAGTGTTCCACGAAATAGAAGGAGAAGGAAAACTGCCTAACTCATTTTATGAAACCAGTATTACACTCATCCCAAAGCCAAGCAAAGACACCTCCAAAAAGAACTATATGTCAATCTCCTTAATGAACATCAATGCAAAAATATTCAATAAAATAATGGCAAACCAAATTCAACACACATCAGAAAGGTCATTCACCATGACTAAGTTGGTTTCATCTCAGGAATGCAGGGGTGGTTCAATATGCACAAATCAATAAATGTAATACAGCATCATCACTCAATTATCTCAATAGATGCAGAAAAGGCCTTCGACAAGTCCAATACCATTTCATGATAAATTCTAAGGAAACTAGAAATAGAAGGAAAGTACCTCAACATTATAAAAGTTCTATATGACAAACCTATAGAAAACATCATACTTAATGGTGAAAATCTGAAACCATTTCCCCTAAAAACAGGAATGAGACAAGGATGTCCACTATCCCCACTCCTGTTCAACATAGTACTGGAATTCCTAGCCAGAATAATTAGGCAAGAAAAAGAAATAAAAGGAATACAAATAGGTAAAGAGACTTTCAAAATATCCCTACTTTCAGATGATATGATCTTATACCTTAAAGACCCAAAAAACTCTACCCCAAAACTCCTAGATACTGTCAACAGCTATAGCAAGGTGGCAGGATATAAAATCAACTTGCAAAAATGATTAGCTTTTCTATACACTAATAACAAACTGAGAAAGAATATATGAAAACAATTCCAGTTACAATAGCCTAAAAAATTCAAATACCTTGGAGTAAACTTATCAAAGGATGTGAATAACCTCTACAAGAAGAACTACAAACCCCTGAAAAAAGAGATTGAGGAAGACTACAGGAGGTGAAGAGATCTCCTATGCTCATGGATTGGTTGAATCAACATAGTAAAAATGGCTATGCTACCAAAAGCAATGTGCTTGTTTAATGCAATTTCGATCAAAATCCCTATGATATTTATCAAAGAGAATGAAAAATCCACCCTAAAATGCATTTGGAAACACAAGAGACTGCAATTAACCAAGGTAATTCTCAGCAAAAAGAACAATGCTGGAGGTATCACACTACACAACTTCAAACTATATTACAAAACAATAGCAATGAAAACAGCATGGTACTGGCACAAAAACAGACATGAAGACCAGTGGAACAGAGCAGAGGATCCGGATATGAATCACACAACTATGCCCACCTTATTTTTGACAAATTCACTAAAAGTACAAGATGGAGAAAAGGCAGCCTCTTCAACAAAAGTTGTGGGAAAAAGTGGTTAGCCATCTGCAAAAAACTGAAACTAGATCCATGTTTATCACCCTTTACTAGTATCAACTCAAAATGGACCAAGGAACTTAATATCAGACCACAAACTCTACAGTTGGTACAAGAAAGAGTAGGAAACCTTTGGGAGTAATAGGTCTAGGCAACAACTTCCTCAGTAGAACCCCAGCAGCTCAGCAACTAAGAGAAAGTATAGACAAATGGGACTTCATACAACTAAAAAGCTTCTGCTCAACAAAAGAAATGGTCTCTAAACTGAAGAGACCCCCACAAAGTGGGAGAAAATATTTGCCAGCTATACATCAAAGGGCTGATAACCAGAATATATAGGGAACTCAAAAAACTAAACTCTCCCAAAATTAGTGAACCAATGAAGAAATGGGCAACTGAACTAAACAGAACTTTCTCAAAAGAAGAAATTTAAATGGCCAGAAAACACATGAAGAAATGCTCACGATCTCTAGCCATAAAGGAAATGCAAATCAAAACCACACTAAGATTTCACCTCACAACTGTTTGAATAGCCATCATGAGATACACCATGACCAACAGGTGTTGGTGAGTTTGTGGGGAAAAAGGAACCCTTATACACTGCTGGTGGGAATGCAAACTAGTACAACCACTCTGGAAAAACTCTGGAGGCTTCTTAAAAATCTAAACAAAGAATTGCCATATATAATGACTTCAAAAATAATATGCAGTCACTAGATTGGCAGGAGAAATGACAGTTCTTACTGATGCAATCAAGACCATCTAATGGGAAAGTAAATTGGTTCAATCAATTAGAAAAATATTTGGCAGTAACAAATTATTAGGGTTTTTATAACACCTAAATAGCCAATAATTTTACCACAAGCAAAATAAAATACTTTATCTCATTTCTACTAAGAAATCTGTAAAAGACCAGCAATAAACTTTACTGATAATCGCATGACACAAGCTATCATAATTTAAATCAACATCAGAAATTCTTCCTATATTTCCATTAGCATATAAAATAAAAAATAGCTATAATTGAATACAAATGAATTAATGCTAAATTCAATAATATAATTGAATCTCAGAAGTACTATGGTGAGAATAAGAAACAACATAAAGCATTTCTAAAATTCAAGTGTGCACATGGTCAAGAATCTGAAGAATTGTGTAGGAGGATAAAAAGGTATTGATCAGATGAGTATGACAGATTGGAAGGGCAAAAATATACAATACTACTAATCAAACATTAACTCAATGAAATGTCTATTTCACTGATTACATATCCTAATAGATTTCTGTGCATCTCCCGTGTCCTTCTATTTTATTGGAATTTATGTGTTATATTTATGCACAAACAAGATAGTCCAGGATGAGCTACTATTCTGCAAACACACTGTTCCTAAGTAATTTACATTCACCCATTTGTCATGAAATTAATATTCTGAAGTTCAAGAACAAAGATGTGGACATATTGTTTTTGGGGACATCATTCAACTCATGATAGAGATGCCATCTGATTGACCTAAATGAAATTCTGTCATCAAATTACTAGAGGAAGGAAGCTCACTTTTTCCTCTAAGAATCATGTCTGTGTGTAATACCTGCATGTTCTGCAACCACATTGTGACCTTGAGGTGAACCAGTCCTGGGAGCTTTCACCTCATGCATGACCGAATGAAGCCCTGCTCCTTGTTCTGATGTATTTCCTAATTTTGAGGATCTTAAAGTGTATGGTTACTCTGTCTTTGGAGGGTAAACTTGGGACTTAGGGTTCCTTTCATTAGACTTTACTGAGGTAATTTAAATATTTCACAATCCTTTAAACTCACTCAAATCATCTTATACTTATTGCAGAAGCTGAAGCAATGTTGGATTCAAATATAACCTTGTAAGGAAATGGTTATCCAATGACTGTTCCCCCGAATACTAAATTGGGTCCAAAAGTTTAGTTCTCGGTTGAACTGTTCACCTGCCCTTCTCTTCCATTGTCATAGCCCTTACCATGCAATGAGGCAAAGACAACGATTTTACTCACCATTTCCTGACATGCCTACCTCTTATTGTTCCTCTATCAGATGGTTTTCTCAGAGCAGAGGAGACACTTTGAGTACAAAAGTAAATGAAAGCATAGAAAGAAATGACACCAAAATTAAAAGCTGCAGCATATGTCAGGATGTAATTGATGAGCAGATCAGAGCAGGCATGCTTGATTACCTGAGTAAATCCATAGAAAATTTGATGAGGATTTCCAGGTCTGTGCAAACAACAGCTTCAATACATTAGACCAAGACATATTGAAATCACAATTCTAATTAGCTAAGATAATGTAACTCTCAGGCCACTCATGCTGTGCATGTAACTTGTGGAATGACAGATAGCCACATAGTGGTGGAAGGCCATTATTGCCAGGAGACAGTTTTCAAAAGCAAAATTCCCCCAAAGAGCAGATTTGAGTGAGGTAGACTGGTTTTGTTTTTTGTTGTTGTTGTTGTTTTTGATGGAAGGGGATTTTATCAGGAAGGAGGTCCACGTCTTACAGCTCTGAGGTGGGAGGTGGCAAGGGTTAAAGGACACCATTCTGAACAAATGTTACACAGCAGAAGAGGTGGGTACAGGAAGGGGGCAGACATGCTGGTCACTGGAGTTCTCAGAAGGACTCTTGCAACTTTTCCATAACTAAAATGATCTCAAAACACAAAGTTAAAAAATTAAGAAATCCCTATGAACACCAGAGACACTGTGTCCATGACAATGGGTGTAAGTCTGACCCCAGAAGGCCACCAGTCAACAGCACTGCCGGGGAGGAGGACACCATTCCTGCCTTTGGGGTCTGCCCCAGGCATGCCTCCCTTGCAGGTGAGGAGGGGAGGCTGGAGGCTATCATGCTCTCCCACACCACCTCCCTCGGCAGCCTCTGCCTGCTGGCTCCCTGACCCTGCAGGGACGTCCGTGAATAGACCCTGCCTGCTGACCCTGAGCCAACCTCCCTGGAGAATGTGACTGGCCTGCGCTGAGCCCTCCCCTTGGGATGTTGCCCCTCCTTGTCCAGAAGGCTGGATGATGCTGTGTGGTGTCTTCATCCTGCTGTGAGATAGCCTTTGTAATACTCTGATCCTTTGCTTGGATGTTCACTAGCATCTATAGGATAGTGGTTGTATTAAAATATATGACAGTATATGAAAGTTTGAGAGAATGAAATGCAAGGGATTTTGGAGATGGATGTCAGAGCTGATAGCCAGGATGATGAACAAATTTCTGAGAATGGTGACCGAGTATATGGACAAGAAGTTGCCAAAGATTATGGGCTACAATGCTGGATCATCTGTCAGTTCCAGGAGAAAGAACTGTAAACAATCTCTTTGATTTGTGCCTTCCATATAGATTATGTATGTAATGGAATATGGACAGTAAAAAATATACAGAGCAGAAATTGAAAGTGTGTTAGAAATACAAGTAGCTTCGTCCCAATGCAGACTAATTTCATAAACTTTGGAGATGAAAACCATTAGTCTAGGTTTTCATCTTTGGAGATGAAAACCATTAAAAACTCCTTCAGAGTTTTTAAACATGTGAAATGTTTAAAACATGTGAAATGTGCTGAATTTTGAGAAAATATATGTTTAATACAGAAACACCATCCAGGATAGAGTGAATCCTAGTGAATATTTGAATATTTTCTTTTACTAGTTTCTCCAGTTATCTTTCTTCTCTCAATCAACTTCCCCCCTCTCTCTTCATTGAAACATTATATTCAACATAACATATTTTATGCTAAATAGAAAATATGAAATACATGGTTTATCTATCACCTTATTCTATGCATAAAACAAAGAGAAGATTACAGTAACATGAAATCTGTCTTCTTAAACAATAATTCTCTTGCTTTGGTTTCTCCTGGACACATCTGATAGTCTTGTCTAATTTTACATGAGATAGTTATCCTCTCACCCCCATTTTAAAGAGGACAAATAGGTAATCTGAGGTCATATCATGGATATGAAATAAACAATTTGTACTGGGCAAATATTGGATCCAATCTCAGATCATCTGTCTGTGTGATTGACCAATCTGTCAAAGGACTCAGGTAGAACAGAATTAGGATTCATAAAGGAACACTCAAATCTCACAAGCTACTTTTGAAAATACAATATTTTCTTCTTCATATTCCTCAGGTATTTCCCTTGATTTTAAGTTATATCACAGCACATGTATGATACCAAGTCAGAGTGAAAAAAACCCAAAGATTTAAAAGCCATGTCTCTATACTTGAAGATCAAAAGATTCCCCACAGACACAGAAATACAAATTCTATTACTTAGCAATTAATGCTGGCAGCACTGTCTATTAGATTCTTTGCCTCATTCTAAGAGAATTCTTTCACAATGTGAAAAGTAGTATATTACTTTTAAAGAAGTCAGCTATAGGAGAGTGACAAAACACATAGTCTTCTGTGAAAAGAGATAAAACTGACTTTCCACTACTAATAAAACAGAAAATTACATGATAACATACCTTATGGTAAGGAGGGTTTTACTAGGATTTCCCTTTAGATCCATGTTCTTTCTATTTAGGGGAAGAAAGAAGTGATTAGGACAGAATTAATCATTATACTTATGGCTGTATTTTACTCACATACTGTCAATTGGGGAAAACTCAACTGTGTTAAAAACCTGAATGCCAACTTTGTACAATGGGAAATATATCATTGGTGTCTAAATTGGCCAATGATTTATAATCACATACGTTAGAATATCACACTTTGCAGTATTCTTCCCTCAGAAAGAAGTGATGTGTTGGGGGAGCTGAGATAAGAGGAAAGAAATAGAACATCAATAACATAGTAAATTTAAATTTCAATGAAATATTTGTTATGAAATTATATCTTTGAATGAAGATCATGTGAATATACATGAATTCTCTTGGCACTATTAAGTCATGAAATATATAGCAATTTAAATGAATTATTAAATAGATAACTGAATCACATATGACCTCATTTCCAAATCATTAAGTAAGGGCCTTTGGTTACCTGGTAGACATGAATAAGAATGCTGATCAACACATCCTGGATTTTGAAGGTAGAAAATGTGTTGTCAACAATGCAATCAGACTATGTGAGTCATAGGAATCCTAATCAAGATGAATTATTTCTGGGAGGAGGAGCCATAGTTTATGCTTTGTGACTGAGATGGAACTGTAAATGAGGTGGTCAAAAGCTGACTCTTACAGTCAAGTCATTCCTTGGGGCTCAATATCCAAAGTTCTTCATTAGACCAAATATTTTACTATTGTTCTGAGTGCAGGATGTATATATCTAAGGACCAACTCTACTGAAGAGAGGAATAAAGGATGTCTGATTTCCTGGTCCCTGAGCAGATGTTTGCACCATTCGTCTTCACTGTTTCTGACCAACTCCATGTCACACACCTTGCTCACATAATATGCTATACTTCTCTAATGAATTCTAGTGTTCTCTAATAGTAACAAACAAAACAATCTCTCATCAACTACAAATATCATGAATTCTGATTCTACTTTTGATGATAAATTGGTACCTATACACTTGGGTATGAATAATGCATTTATAAATATTACTGAGGATATTGTGTTAATCAACTTTCTCAAGCTAAAATACATGTTTGGATAAATCAACATAAGAAAGGAGGGGATTATTTTAGCTAATAGTTTCAGAGATTTAATTTCATGGTCACATGGCATGTTATTTTTCACTTATAACAACAACATATGCCATGGATGGAGAGTGTGACAAAGGAGGACCATTCATCTCATAGCATCTAGGAAATGAAAAAATAGAAAGATCCCATCCTGGGGGTAACAATATCTCCTAAAAGTCATGTCTGTATCTTTACTCATTAGAATCTTAATGTTCTAACCTTAATGTCTTAGTGTTCATGAAGACAGAGAATTTAGCTCTGAATATACTCTTAAAAGGAACACCTTTTAATATCATTACAATGGCAATTATATTACACCACCACAGTAATACTGGAATCACAAAAATGTACAATCATAACATAATGAGTTCCTCAGGATTGTAATGGAATGAGTTACTGGGAGAATAATAAAGGCTCAGTGTCAGGCAGAATATACAATATGCTACTGGTAACAAGGCAGATGCAGGGCAGTCCAGTTATGATGGCATTTGAATGAACTTGACTTGGTAGTGGCTTTAATGGTGGAAATGTGTGTGTTACAAAACATCTGGCTAAGATCCTTTGCTCCATCCTGATGAAAATCATGTGTAGGTGAGAAGCAGCTCTTTGCAGGTTGTTATTCCAGAATCTTGGTGGTTCTTGTAACCGTTGGTTTCTGGCAGCATTGAGAAATGACAAAAGATGGCAGCAAACAACCAAAGATTGTAGCTTCTGGTATTTACCTTCTTTCATATGCCTCAGGTGCTGGGATCCTTGCTCCTACAGCAAAAATTGTTATTGTTAAAAGTATTGGAAGTAAGGTGTCAGAATCTTCAGCTGTGTTACAACAGTGGTCACTAATGTTACAGGGCTTGAATATCAGAGGTTGGAATCCTCAGTACTTAAATTTTAGCAGCTCTCTGTAACCCTTCTAAAAAACAGTGATTGTTACGAGTCAGAATGAGGCATGACCACCCAAGAAAGACTTTAAGGGAGAGTCTTTATTAGCCAGTGGCGACTGCTCTGACCAACAGGTCACTGTCCCTCAGAGCAGACCCTTTCTAACTTTTAGCAGGGTTTATAAGGGCAAAAACCACGTCCTGTCTGACAATTTTTGCGAAGCAAGCTAGCCTAGGTACAGAAGTGAAACAATGGCTGTTAGTTGACAACCATTGTGAAGCATGAGTGAACACAATCAACACAACCATTTATCTGCGTCCTGCTTTTGTTCCTTCCATTTTCCTCATTTGTATGGGAACCAGAACTTTTATGAACCCCCTTCAGCTTTTAAGCTAAGGGGGCACCTGATTAGTGGCTTCCCTCTGGACACCACCTGATTAATGGCTTCCCTCTGGCTGAGTCTTTTAACCATTTCTTCCCCACTGCTTTTACAGAATCAAATCATAGACTCTTTTGACTGGATAGGATCATATTTAGTTCTAAAGACCATCAGTTTAACAGAAGAAATGCAGTGGTGGATAAATTTAAGTAAGGCATTTGGGCCAATAGGAACCTCTTCCCTTTTTTCCTCCATACGCTGAATGGTGAGCTCTGTCCCTGGATCTCTACTATTTATGTATAATCGAAAGCCCCATGTTTTTTCTGTTTCCCACATGGACTTTGACCAGGGTTTCCAGGACTTTAAGGTTATCTTTAGAGGGTTACAAGTTCCCCTTCCACATGTCTTGCTGGGGGGTGTCTCTGTGAGAATCTGTGATGGAGATAAAGGGGTCATTATGTGTCCAGGGGGCTTCAGTTACACAGCTCCAACTGGAAAGACGGTATTGGCCTGAGCCCTAGCAGCCAGGCATATTGGCTGGACAAGCATAATATTGTTTAGTCTGTAGCCCTTCTTCTAAATTATAGTGACCACATCCATATTGATTTCCCCTTTTTCCTGAATACATGTATAAATTCCAGCTTTTACCAAAGAGATCTGATACATCTGTGGAGAAGATGGGCTGGCCTGAGGTTATGAGCTTTTCTATCACTTGTCCTGTGACAGAATCTTGAAGTTTCCATATGACATTTTGAGGCTGGTGGGGGTTGGGGTGTGCATGAGGGTTAGAAGTAACGAGTAATTCTAAAGGTAGGCTCATTAAAAACAGACACAGGAATAACATCTTTTGAGGAACAGAAGAGGACAATTAATTAGGAACACATTTAAGTCTTATCTTGAGGGGGCCCTGATTAGCTTCAGGTCTGATGACTGTCCAACACTAGTCAGAGTTTTCAGTGAAGGCTCTCTTGAGCTGAGTATGGTGAATCCATGGGTATTTTTGAGCTACCTTGTCCGCTGTGGGAGTGGACAGGATCACAGTGTAGGGACCTTGCCAGCGGGGTTTGAGGCTGTCAGGATGGTGTCTTTTTACCCGCACTAGGTCTCCCAACTTGTAAAGAGTCAGGGGGCCGTCAGGTGTCGCCGTTCCTTGGGCTTTCTGGACAGCTGAGTGAATTCATTTGAGAGCCTGTTGAAAAACCTGGAGAGACTGGAGGAGATCATGATTAGAAATTTTTGTTAGGTCTTCCTTCCCCAATCTGGGGATTATAGGAGGTGGTTGCTCATAGAAAATCTCAAATGAAGTAAAACCCTGTCTATAAGGGGTATATCTAACTCTTAATATGGCTGCAGGAAGGAGGTTTACCCAGCCATCGCCCATCTCCAAGGAGAGCTTAGTAAGCAGCTCTTTTAGAGTCTGATTCATTCCCTCTACCTGACCTGATCTTTGAGGCCTATAAGCACAGTGTAACTTCTATTTGATCTGTAGTGTTTTTGCTATTAATTTAGATATTTTAGCTGTGAAAGCTGGGCCATTATCGGACCCCAGTATTAAGGGGAGGCCAAATCGGGGAACGATCTCTTGTAAGAGTTTTTTTTACAGTAATCTGAGCTGTCTCAGTTTTTGTAGGGAAAGCCTCAGTCCATCTAGAGAATGTATCGACCATTACCAGTAAATATGTATATCCATACAAGCCTGGCTTGATCTCGGTGAAATCAATCTCCCATTGTTCTTGAGGGAAGGAACCTCTTATTCTCATTCCTGGCTCAAGCAAGGGTGGTCCCTTTTGGTTAAACTGTTGGCATAAACTGCACCTTGTAGTGAGATCTCGAGCCAGGTGTTCTAAATTCTGGATAAAGAACCATTTTTTTAAAAGTTTAGTTAATTTTGTGGGTCCTAAGTGAGTGGTGTCATGAAGGTCTTTTGTAAGCGTGTGTCCCAGAGACCTGGGGAGAAATGTCCATCCATCTGACAACGTTTTCCATCCAGAGGGGCCTGTCTTCAGTTGGAGGGTCCCTCCTAATTTTAGGTCCTGTTGTGTGTAATTTGGTTGTGATGGCAGGGCTCGAGGGTGAGTTAGCAAAATCTCGAGAGGCCCCATTGCTTTTGTGGCAACTGCCCTTGTGGCTTGGTCAGATGCTCAGTTTCTCCTTACCTAGGGATGGTCCCCTTTTTGGTGACCCCAGCAGTGAATGATGGCCACATTTTTAGGAAGCCAGAGGCCTGTAAGAGGGCTAAGACTTCCTGGGCATTGTTAATATTTTCACCCTCAGAAGTAAGGAAGCCTCTCTCCCTGTATAGGGCTCCATGTACATGGGCCATTGCAAATGCCTACCGGCTGTCTGTATATACATTAATAACTTTATCTTTCCTCTACCTTAGTCCTTGGGTCAATGCAATTAGTTCAGACTTTTGGTCTGAGGTTCCATGCCCGAGTGCCTGGGCCCACATGGTCCAGTCCAGGGTAACAACTGCTGCCCCTGAATACCTTATTCTGTTGGTCATAAAGCTGGAGCTCATCTGGCTCATCTCCGGGAACATCATTAGGTCCGACCAAAGGCTCTGGTGTTTTCAAGAGTTTCTAGGCAGTCAGGTCCCAAAAATACCCACACTTGTTTTTTAGTCCTTGGTGGCAGAATTTTGAGGATAGCCTCAATACATCCTCCGCTGAGAGTTTGTTTTTTCTGGGTTAGATTATAGCCCAAGTAAGTAGCCGTGGGGGTACAAAATTGGGCCTTTTTAGATGAGACACAGTACCCTTTATCTTCCAGATCTTTATCTTCCTCAGTGGCTTCCCTGCAATCAATCTGGTTTTCAGCTGCCAATAAGAGCTCATCTACATATTGTAACAGGACTGTCCCCGGGTGTTCTGCTCTGAACACTATAAGATCCTGGCTGAAGGCTTCATCAAGCAGGGTAGGGTAGTTCTTGAACCCCTGTGCCAGTCTTGTCCAGGTTAATTGGCCAGAAAATCCCTCCTCTGGATCAGTCCATTCAAAGGCAAAAATGGGTTGACTCACCTCTGCAAGTGGGCAACTGAAGAAGGCATCCTTTAGGTGCAAGGCAGTGTAAGAGGCTGAGGAGAGTATAGAGATTGGGAACCGTAGGATGGATTGTTTCTACTCTCTTGTTTATTTCTCCTAGATCTTGGACAGGATGATAGTCATTAGTGCCTGGTTTTCAGACATGTAAGAGAGGTGTGTTCCATGGTGAGTGACATGGAACCAAAATTTCCACTTTCTTTAGCTTCTTGATGTAGATAGCAATGTCTGTTTTTGCTTCCATATTAATAGGGCTCTGTTTAACTTGTATAGGCATTGCCTGTAAAATGAATTGGACCACTTTTGGGACATGATGATGAGTTAGCCCTGGTGGGTTAGATTCTTCCCATACATGGGCAATCCTTTTTCTGAGTTCAGACAGGTAGCTGGTCTCTGGAGGGTTTTGTTCTGTCATATACAGAAGATATTCCTCACTTAAAGTGTAAGTAAACAACAGTTTGATAAGAGGTTGGCCTTGGGTGTCCAGATAAGTTCCTTCTTCCTGGAAGGAAATGGTGGCTTGTAACTTGTGTAGGAGGTCTTGGCCCAGCAAGGGGTAGGGATAGTCAGGAATCACCAGAAAAGAATGGGTTATAGTCCCTCCTCCTAGGTTAGTAATTTGGCCTTCTGACCAATGGTAGTCTTGTTAAGTTACTGTGGCCCCTTGAATAGACAATTTTTCGTTAGATAAGGGGCCCTCTGGTTTTTTAATTACTGAATAGGTCGCTCCAGTGTCACAAAAGAATATTTGCCCACCAATGGAAGGGTAACCATGGGCTCCAGGGGGAGAGGGTCTTGGCAGGGAGCCTCGGCCCCATCACTCCACTTAGAGGACCTTTTGGTTACCTCCACTTCTTTTAGGGGATTTGTCTTTCCAGTGTCCCTTTTCTTTACAATAAGCACATTGATCCTTTTTGAGTGGGGCTCTAGGAATTTTTGTAAGTGGCTGCTTGGGAGGAGGCCAAGAGCTTCTTGAGGGCCTGGAGGCAGGGACTTGCAGAGCTTGCACCATCACCTTTGAAAGTCTTTTGGCCTCTCAATCTTCTGGCGTGTCTCTATTATTATAGACACATTGTACTATTTCTATTAGTTCTGACAATAACTTCCCTTCAAATCCCTCTAGTTTTTGTAATTTCTTTCTAATGTCTGGGGCGGAGTGGGAAGTAAAAGCAATGTTTATTGCTCTTCTATTCTCTGCTGCCTCTCAGATTACAGGAGTGTATGTCCTATATGCCTCCAGGAGATGCTCCAGGAATGCTGCAGGGGACTCTTCTGAGCCTTGTATAACCTCACTCACCTTAGACAAATTTGTGGGTTTTTAGGCTGCAGCTCAGACTCCCATAAGCAGGAGCCAGTGGTAGTTGGTGAGAGCCTCATTACCTGCATGGGAGTGTGGATCCCAGTTAGGAAGAACTAAGGGAAAAACAGTCCACAGAACATCCTGATTCCCAGTAGGAGTCCTGTCTGGGCCCTGGACATGTTTTCTGGCTTCCTGCTGAATGTAGTTTTGCTCTTCAACTATGAAGAGAGTCTGTAAGAGCTGTTTGCAATCATCCCAGGTGGGCTGGTAAGTGAAAAACACAGTCTCAAGAACAGAGAATAGCCCCTGGGGCTTGTCAGAAAAAGAAGGATTTTGTTGTTTCCAGTTCTAGAGATCAGAGGTTGAAAGGGGCCCCATCTCTGGGAGTTTGCCAGAGTAGGAGAATAGGGACTGAGGGACCAGATGAGGAGCCTTCTGCCAAGGGTCCTGGTTCTGTGGGATGGTAAGAAGCCTTGCTCCTGGTGTGTGGCAGACTCAAGACTTGGCTTGGATTTTGCAAGTTGGTGGGGGAGTAAGGAGGTGGTGAGGGAAAATCATCGTCCAGGGAGGAATCCTGTAGGACAGCCTTTTTATCTTCCAGATGTGCAGATGATGATTGTTTGGGGGCCTTAGTGGAAAGGAGAAACTTTGAGCAGCTTGTGCCTCTTTTTATGTACTTGTAACCAGGACGGATTTTCAGATAAGACTTCAACTGAGGCCAGAATGTGAGGAATCTGGTTAGGGTGGCTGGACTGTCCCATGACAACCTGCTCCACCTGATAGGTTGTAAGCAAATCAAAAGTCCCCTTAGCAGGCCATTCCACATTGCCATGAAGGCCAATCTAATTCACAGTTTTCTCAGTGCAAAGGCATCATCACAAGTGGTCCCTAGGTCTAAGGCCTCTCTTCATTGAAACATTATATTCAACATAACATATTTTATGCTAAATAGAAAATATGAAATACATGGTTTATCTATCACCTTATTCTATGCATAAAACAAAGAGAAGATTACAGTAACATGAAATCTGTCTTCTTAAACAATAATTCTCTTGCTTTGGTTTCTCCTGGACACATCTGATAGTCTTGTCTAATTTTACATGAGATAGTTATCCTCTCACCCCCATTTTAAAGAGGACAAATAGGTAATCTGAGGTCATATCATGGATATGAAATAAACAATTTGTACTGGGCAAATATTGGATCCAATCTCAGATCATCTGTCTGTGTGATTGACCAATCTGTCAAAGGACTCAGGTAGAACAGAATTAGGATTCATAAAGGAACACTCAAATCTCACAAGCTACTTTTGAAAATACAATATTTTCTTCTTCATATTCCTCAGGTATTTCCCTTGATTTTAAGTTATATCACAGCACATGTATGATACCAAGTCAGAGTGAAAAAAACCCAAAGATTTAAAAGCCATGTCTCTATACTTGAAGATCAAAAGATTCCCCACAGACACAGAAATACAAATTCTATTACTTAGCAATTAATGCTGGCAGCACTGTCTATTAGATTCTTTGCCTCATTCTAAGAGAATTCTTTCACAATGTGAAAAGTAGTATATTACTTTTAAAGAAGTCAGCTATAGGAGAGTGACAAAACACATAGTCTTCTGTGAAAAGAGATAAAACTGACTTTCCACTACTAATAAAACAGAAAATTACATGATAACATACCTTATGGTAAGGAGGGTTTTACTAGGATTTCCCTTTAGATCCATGTTCTTTCTATTTAGGGGAAGAAAGAAGTGATTAGGACAGAATTAATCATTATACTTATGGCTGTATTTTACTCACATACTGTCAATTGGGGAAAACTCAACTGTGTTAAAAACCTGAATGCCAACTTTGTACAATGGGAAATATATCATTGGTGTCTAAATTGGCCAATGATTTATAATCACATACGTTAGAATATCACACTTTGCAGTATTCTTCCCTCAGAAAGAAGTGATGTGTTGGGGGAGCTGAGATAAGAGGAAAGAAATAGAACATCAATAACATAGTAAATTTAAATTTCAATGAAATATTTGTTATGAAATTATATCTTTGAATGAAGATCATGTGAATATACATGAATTCTCTTGGCACTATTAAGTCATGAAATATATAGCAATTTAAATGAATTATTAAATAGATAACTGAATCACATATGACCTCATTTCCAAATCATTAAGTAAGGGCCTTTGGTTACCTGGTAGACATGAATAAGAATGCTGATCAACACATCCTGGATTTTGAAGGTAGAAAATGTGTTGTCAACAATGCAATCAGACTATGTGAGTCATAGGAATCCTAATCAAGATGAATTATTTCTGGGAGGAGGAGCCATAGTTTATGCTTTGTGACTGAGATGGAACTGTAAATGAGGTGGTCAAAAGCTGACTCTTACAGTCAAGTCATTCCTTGGGGCTCAATATCCAAAGTTCTTCATTAGACCAAATATTTTACTATTGTTCTGAGTGCAGGATGTATATATCTAAGGACCAACTCTACTGAAGAGAGGAATAAAGGATGTCTGATTTCCTGGTCCCTGAGCAGATGTTTGCACCATTCGTCTTCACTGTTTCTGACCAACTCCATGTCACACACCTTGCTCACATAATATGCTATACTTCTCTAATGAATTCTAGTGTTCTCTAATAGTAACAAACAAAACAATCTCTCATCAACTACAAATATCATGAATTCTGATTCTACTTTTGATGATAAATTGGTACCTATACACTTGGGTATGAATAATGCATTTATAAATATTACTGAGGATATTGTGTTAATCAACTTTCTCAAGCTAAAATACATGTTTGGATAAATCAACATAAGAAAGGAGGGGATTATTTTAGCTAATAGTTTCAGAGATTTAATTTCATGGTCACATGGCATGTTATTTTTCACTTATAACAACAACATATGCCATGGATGGAGAGTGTGACAAAGGAGGACCATTCATCTCATAGCATCTAGGAAATGAAAAAATAGAAAGATCCCATCCTGGGGGTAACAATATCTCCTAAAAGTCATGTCTGTATCTTTACTCATTAGAATCTTAATGTTCTAACCTTAATGTCTTAGTGTTCATGAAGACAGAGAATTTAGCTCTGAATATACTCTTAAAAGGAACACCTTTTAATATCATTACAATGGCAATTATATTACACCACCACAGTAATACTGGAATCACAAAAATGTACAATCATAACATAATGAGTTCCTCAGGATTGTAATGGAATGAGTTACTGGGAGAATAATAAAGGCTCAGTGTCAGGCAGAATATACAATATGCTACTGGTAACAAGGCAGATGCAGGGCAGTCCAGTTATGATGGCATTTGAATGAACTTGACTTGGTAGTGGCTTTAATGGTGGAAATGTGTGTGTTACAAAACATCTGGCTAAGATCCTTTGCTCCATCCTGATGAAAATCATGTGTAGGTGAGAAGCAGCTCTTTGCAGGTTGTTATTCCAGAATCTTGGTGGTTCTTGTAACCGTTGGTTTCTGGCAGCATTGAGAAATGACAAAAGATGGCAGCAAACAACCAAAGATTGTAGCTTCTGGTATTTACCTTCTTTCATATGCCTCAGGTGCTGGGATCCTTGCTCCTACAGCAAAAATTGTTATTGTTAAAAGTATTGGAAGTAAGGTGTCAGAATCTTCAGCTGTGTTACAACAGTGGTCACTAATGTTACAGGGCTTGAATATCAGAGGTTGGAATCCTCAGTACTTAAATTTTAGCAGCTCTCTGTAACCCTTCTAAAAAACAGTGATTGTTACGAGTCAGAATGAGGCATGACCACCCAAGAAAGACTTTAAGGGAGAGTCTTTATTAGCCAGTGGCGACTGCTCTGACCAACAGGTCACTGTCCCTCAGAGCAGACCCTTTCTAACTTTTAGCAGGGTTTATAAGGGCAAAAACCACGTCCTGTCTGACAATTTTTGCGAAGCAAGCTAGCCTAGGTACAGAAGTGAAACAATGGCTGTTAGTTGACAACCGTTGTGAAGCATGAGTGAACACAATCAACACAACCATTTATCTGCGTCCTGCTTTTGTTCCTTCCATTTTCCTCATTTGTATGGGAACCAGAACTTTTATGAACCCCCTTCAGCTTTTAAGCTAAGGGGGCACCTGATTAGTGGCTTCCCTCTGGACACCACCTGATTAATGGCTTCCCTCTGGCTGAGTCTTTTAACCATTTCTTCCCCACTGCTTTTACAGAATCAAATCATAGACTCTTTTGACTGGATAGGATCATATTTAGTTCTAAAGACCATCAGTTTAACAGAAGAAATGCAGTGGTGGATAAATTTAAGTAAGGCATTTGGGCCAATAGGAACCTCTTCCCTTTTTTCCTCCATATGCTGAATGGTGAGCTCTGTCCCTGGATCTCTACTATTTATGTATAATCGAAAGCCCCATGTTTTTTCTGTTTCCCACATGGACTTTGACCAGGGTTTCCAGGACTTTAAGGTTATCTTTAGAGGGTTACAAGTTCCCCTTCCACATGTCTTGCTGGGGGGTGTCTCTGTGAGAATCTGTGATGGAGATAAAGGGGTCATTATGTGTCCAGGGGGCTTCAGTTACACAGCTCCAACTGGAAAGACGGTATTGGCCTGAGCCCTAGCAGCCAGGCATATTGGCTGGACAAGCATAATATTGTTTAGTCTGTAGCCCTTCTTCTAAATTATAGTGACCACATCCATATTGATTTCCCCTTTTTCCTGAATACATGTATAAATTCCAGCTTTTACCAAAGAGATCTGATACATCTGTGGAGAAGATGGGCTGGCCTGAGGTTATGACCTTTTCTATCACTTGTCCTGTGACAGAATCTTGAAGTTTCCATATGACATTTTGAGGCTGGTGGGGGTTGGGGTGTGCATGAGGGTTAGAAGTAACGAGTAATTCTAAAGGTAGGCTCATTAAAAACAGACACAGGAATAACATCTTTTGAGGAACAGAAGAGGACAATTAATTAGGAACACATTTAAGTCTTATCTTGAGGGGGCCCTGATTAGCTTCAGGTCTGATGACTGTCCAACACTAGTCAGAGTTTTCAGTGAAGGCTCTCTTGAGCTGAGTATGGTGAATCCATGGGTATTTTTGAGCTACCTTGTCCGCTGTGGGAGTGGACAGGATCACAGTGTAGGGACCTTGCCAGCGGGGTTTGAGGCTGTCAGGATGGTGTCTTTTTACCCGCACTAGGTCTCCCAACTTGTAAAGAGTCAGGGGGCCGTCAGGTGTCGCCGTTCCTTGGGCTTTCTGGACAGCTGAGTGAATTCATTTGAGAGCCTGTTGAAAAACCTGGAGAGACTGGAGGAGATCATGATTAGAAATTTTTGTTAGGTCTTCCTTCCCCAATCTGGGGATTATAGGAGGTGGTTGCTCATAGAAAATCTCAAATGAAGTAAAACCCTGTCTATAAGGGGTATATCTAACTCTTAATATGGCTGCAGGAAGGAGGTTTACCCAGCCATCACCCATCTCCAAGGAGAGCTTAGTAAGCAGCTCTTTTAGAGTCTGATTCATTCCCTCTACCTGACCTGATCTTTGAGGCCTATAAGCACAGTGTAACTTCTATTTGATCTGTAGTGTTTTTGCTATTAATTTAGATATTTTAGCTGTGAAAGCTGGGCCATTATCGGACCCCAGTATTAAGGGGAGGCCAAATCGGGGAACGATCTCTTGTAAGAGTTTTTTTTACAGTAATCTGAGCTGTCTCAGTTTTTGTAGGGAAAGCCTCAGTCCATCTAGAGAATGTATCGACCATTACCAGTAAATATGTATATCCATACAAGCCTGGCTTGATCTCGGTGAAATCAATCTCCCATTGTTCTTGAGGGAAGGAACCTCTTATTCTCATTCCTGGCTCAAGCAAGGGTGGTCCCTTTTGGTTAAACTGTTGGCATAAACTGCACCTTGTAGTGAGATCTCGAGCCAGGTGTTCTAAATTCTGGATAAAGAACCATTTTTTTAAAAGTTTAGTTAATTTTGTGGGTCCTAAGTGAGTGGTGTCATGAAGGTCTTTTGTAAGCGTGTGTCCCAGAGACCTGGGGAGAAATGTCCATCCATCTGACAACGTTTTCCATCCAGAGGGGCCTGTCTTCAGTTGGAGGGTCCCTCCTAATTTTAGGTCCTGTTGTGTGTAATTTGGTTGTGATGGCAGGGCTCGAGGGTGAGTTAGCAAAATCTCGAGAGGCCCCATTGCTTTTGTGGCAACTGCCCTTGTGGCTTGGTCAGATGCTCAGTTTCTCCTTACCTAGGGATGGTCCCCTTTTTGGTGACCCCAGCAGTGAATGATGGCCACATTTTTAGGAAGCCAGAGGCCTGTAAGAGGGCTAAGACTTCCTGGGCATTGTTAATATTTTCACCCTCAGAAGTAAGGAAGCCTCTCTCCCTGTATAGGGCTCCATGTACATGGGCCATTGCAAATGCCTACCGGCTGTCTGTATATACATTAATAACTTTATCTTTCCTCTACCTTAGTCCTTGGGTCAATGCAATTAGTTCAGACTTTTGGTCTGAGGTTCCATGCCCGAGTGCCTGGGCCCACATGGTCCAGTCCAGGGTAACAACTGCTGCCCCTGAATACCTTATTCTGTTGGTCATAAAGCTGGAGCTCATCTGGCTCATCTCCGGGAACATCATTAGGTCCGACCAAAGGCTCTGGTGTTTTCAAGAGTTTCTAGGCAGTCAGGTCCCAAAAATACCCACACTTGTTTTTTAGTCCTTGGTGGCAGAATTTTGAGGATAGCCTCAATACATCCTCCGCTGAGAGTTTGTTTTTTCTGGGTTAGATTATAGCCCAAGTAAGTAGCCGTGGGGGTACAAAATTGGGCCTTTTTAGATGAGACACAGTACCCTTTATCTTCCAGATCTTTATCTTCCTCAGTGGCTTCCCTGCAATCAATCTGGTTTTCAGCTGCCAATAAGAGCTCATCTACATATTGTAACAGGACTGTCCCCGGGTGTTCTGCTCTGAACACTATAAGATCCTGGCTGAAGGCTTCATCAAGCAGGGTAGGGTAGTTCTTGAACCCCTGTGCCAGTCTTGTCCAGGTTAATTGGCCAGAAAATCCCTCCTCTGGATCAGTCCATTCAAAGGCAAAAATGGGTTGACTCACCTCTGCAAGTGGGCAACTGAAGAAGGCATCCTTTAGGTGCAAGGCAGTGTAAGAGGCTGAGGAGAGTATAGAGATTGGGAACCGTAGGATGGATTGTTTCTACTCTCTTGTTTATTTCTCCTAGATCTTGGACAGGATGATAGTCATTAGTGCCTGGTTTTCAGACATGTAAGAGAGGTGTGTTCCATGGTGAGTGACATGGAACCAAAATTTCCACTTTCTTTAGCTTCTTGATGTAGATAGCAATGTCTGTTTTTGCTTCCATATTAATAGGGCTCTGTTTAACTTGTATAGGCATTGCCTGTAAAATGAATTGGACCACTTTTGGGACATGATGATGAGTTAGCCCTGGTGGGTTAGATTCTGCCCATACATGGGCAATCCTTTTTCTGAGTTCAGACAGGTAGCTGGTCTCTGGAGGGTTTTGTTCTGTCATATACAGAAGATATTCCTCACTTAAAGTGTAAGTAAACAACAGTTTGATAAGAGGTTGGCCTTGGGTGTCCAGATAAGTTCCTTCTTCCTGGAAGGAAATGGTGGCTTGTAACTTGTGTAGGAGGTCTTGGCCCAGCAAGGGGTAGGGATAGTCAGGAATCACCAGAATAGAATGGGTTATAGTCCCTCCTCCTAGGTTAGTAATTTGGCCTTCTGACCAATGGTAGTCTTGTTAAGTTACTGTGGCCCCTTGAATAGACAATTTTTCGTTAGATAAGGGGCCCTCTGGTTTTTTAATTACTGAATAGGTCGCTCCAGTGTCACAAAAGAATATTTGCCCACCAATGGAAGGGTAACCATGGGCTCCAGGGGGAGAGGGTCTTGGCAGGGAGCCTCGGCCCCATCACTCCACTTAGAGGACCTTTTGGTTACCTCCACTTCTTTTAGGGGATTTGTCTTTCCAGTGTCCCTTTTCTTTACAATAAGCACATTGATCCTTTTTGAGTGGGGCTCTAGGAATTTTTGTAAGTGGCTGCTTGGGAGGAGGCCAAGAGCTTCTTGAGGGCCTGGAGGCAGGGACTTGCAGAGCTTGCACCATCACCTTTGAAAGTCTTTTGGCCTCTCAATCTTCTGGCGTGTCTCTATTATTATAGACACATTGTACTATTTCTATTAGTTCTGACAATAACTTCCCTTCAAATCCCTCTAGTTTTTGTAATTTCTTTCTAATGTCTGGGGCGGAGTGGGAAGTAAAAGCAATGTTTATTGCTCTTCTATTCTCTGCTGCCTCTCAGATTACAGGAGTGTATGTCCTATATGCCTCCAGGAGATGCTCCAGGAATGCTGCAGGGGACTCTTCTGAGCCTTGTATAACCTCACTCACCTTAGACAAATTTGTGGGTTTTTAGGCTGCAGCTCAGACTCCCATAAGCAGGAGCCAGTGGTAGTTGGTGAGAGCCTCATTACCTGCATGGGAGTGTGGATCCCAGTTAGGAAGAACTAAGGGAAAAACAGTCCACAGAACATCCTGATTCCCAGTAGGAGTCCTGTCTGGGCCCTGGACATGTTTTCTGGCTTCCTGCTGAATGTAGTTTTGCTCTTCAACTATGAAGAGAGTCTGTAAGAGCTGTTTGCAATCATCCCAGGTGGGCTGGTAAGTGAAAAACACAGTCTCAAGAACAGAGAATAGCCCCTGGGGCTTGTCAGAAAAAGAAGGATTTTGTTGTTTCCAGTTCTAGAGATCAGAGGTTGAAAGGGGCCCCATCTCTGGGAGTTTGCCAGAGTAGGAGAATAGGGACTGAGGGACCAGATGAGGAGCCTTCTGCCAAGGGTCCTGGTTCTGTGGGATGGTAAGAAGCCTTGCTCCTGGTGTGTGGCAGACTCAAGACTTGGCTTGGATTTTGCAAGTTGGTGGGGGAGTAAGGAGGTGGTGAGGGAAAATCATCGTCCAGGGAGGAATCCTGTAGGACAGCCTTTTTATCTTCCAGATGTGCAGATGATGATTGTTTGGGGGCCTTAGTGGAAAGGAGAAACTTTGAGCAGCTTGTGCCTCTTTTTATGTACTTGTAACCAGGACGGATTTTCAGATAAGACTTCAACTGAGGCCAGAATGTGAGGAATCTGGTTAGGGTGGCTGGACTGTCCCATGACAACCTGCTCCACCTGATAGGTTGTAAGCAAATCAAAAGTCCCCTTAGCAGGCCATTCCACATTGCCATGAAGGCCAATCTAATTCACAGTTTTCTCAGTGCAAAGGCATCATCACAAGTGGTCCCTAGGTCTAAGGCCTTTTGCGGGAAAGAAGAAAAGTTAGTCAGCATACATTGCAAAAGACTGGAGGGAGACGAAGATTGTCTCATATTATGGTTCCAATTGTCCTCCGGTCTCCTGGGGTGGTCCAAAAGTGTTAAACACAGAATGACAAAACAGAAGCACAGAACAAAGGCAATGACTTGTGGCCATACAGAACTAAATCAGACAGACCAGGAGTTGGGGCAACATCTCACCACCACCCAGGATTTGGGAATTAATGCTGCTTCCAGCCTTCCATTGAATCCCCCTTACCTCTGGAGGTTTTCCTGACCAGATGACTCTCAGCCATGTGGGTTGATGTCTCCTGACTCCACTTGTTGCCTGTGAGGGTAAGGAGATATGTCCTGGGGCTGAGTAACATCTCTCAGCAGCCACCCCCTAGGGCCTCCACCCCATTGGGCTCCCTGGAGTCTTAAGAGATCAAGACTCTATCAGTGTCTTTGGGGGTCATTAAAAGGATCTTGCTGGGATCTCCAAATGTTATGCATCAGAATGAGGCACGACCACCCAAGAAAGAATTTAAGGGAGAGTCTTTATTAGCCAGCTGGCGAATGCTCTGACCAATAGGTCAGTGGCCCATGGAGCAGCCCCCTTCTAACTTTTAGCAGGGTTATAAGGGCAAAAACCATATTTTGTCTGACAATCATTGTGAAGCAAGCTAGCCTAGGTACAGAAGTGAAACAATGGCTGTTAGTTGACAACCTAAAGCATGAGTGAACACAATCAACACAACCATTTATCAGCGTCCTGCTTTGTTTCCTTCTGTTTTCCTCATTTCTATGGGACCAGACCTTTTATGAACCCCCTTCAGCTTTTAAGGTGACACCTGCTTTGGGGAGGAATAACTATGCTATAGCTTTCGGGTACATTATATATGAAAATGGCATTATAAAACTCCATAAAAACTGTTAAAAGTAGAGGAGGGATGTAAACAAAGAGTAATCTAGATGGGATGAAACTCACACAATTGACTTATTGTAATAAAATAATTTAATGTTACAAATATTCAGTGTGTTTCCTCTTAATCACCATTGGATGTTTGCTGAACTATATTTCTTCTCATTTTTTACAATGAAAATTCTGATACATATTCTTCCATCAATGTTGACTTAAAATTAATTGTAAGGTTTTTAATGCTATGCTTAGAGCTTCATAAATACTATTTTCAATGATTTCAAAATAATTGCCATACACATTTTTGATGGCATTAGGAAACTAAGGTAAAATTATGCTTCTTCATTTTATTTGAGGTATTAATTCATCTACAATATCACAAAAAGATAGTAATATGTAAATGTGTCCATATGCTCTGTACATTTGGCCAACAGTTATTATTGAGATATAAAACTCCATGTTAGCATTCATTTCAAAGCTTCCAATACTTAAGGTCTTTAATATTTTCATATAACATATTTGCACAATTTGCAGTTCATTACCACTTGATGAATAAATTTACAACTTACAAAGTATATTTGAAATTTGTAACAAAATATCATATTTTGTTAAGCACATTAAAATATTCAATACTTTTCGTTATTCCATAAGCATTCGATGAACATATTTTACTCATCTACACATGATATTGAAATTATTTATCTGCTTCTTCTATGAAGTTTCTTTTTCCAATTTCACTTGCATTATTTTCTTTTCTATTGCTAAACAGTGTATGTTAATTGTATAAAGTCATAGGTTTCATTTTAACATGTTTATGCACATATGATGTTTTGACTATATTCACTACCACATTATTTTTTTTCTTTCCCTCTGTCCTCTTACCGGTCCTCTTGCTCTTCTAATAGTCCTCCTTATATTTGATGATTTTTGTTTACTAGATTATGCCTGTGACATAAAATATGCAACATTTGTCTTTCTGATTCTGACTTATTTAACTTAATATAAGGATACATAGTTTCATCCATTTTCCTATAAATGACATAAATTTGCTCTCATTTATTGCTGGATAAGATTCCATCCAAGTTATATATATATGTATATATTTTATACATAACATGTATATGTATATATGTACTATATACATACACTAATATATATAAATATGTATGAATATACAGTCTTTATATATTCATTAGTTGATGGGCATGTAGGTTGCTTGCATAGCATAAGTTTACATACTTGTCAACAAGGTTGAAATAAACATGGGCATGCAGATATCTCTGTAGTATAAACCATGATCCATGACTTTTTTGAGGTTATTATGACAAGTGGTAATCATAAGGTAGCATCACAAAGAAGTTCTATATTTAAATTTAAGGATAATGTGCACAATGATTTACTTAGTGACTCAATTAACTTGCTTTCATCTTAACAGTTATGTATTCCTTTTACTCCAATTTTGGTAACATTGGTTATTTTGGTTTTAGGGTGACAGACATATTAACTGAGTTTAAGTTGACTATCCATATACTTGTCATTTGAATTTCTCTGATGGCTAAAGAAATTAAACATTTTTCCTGTATTTATTGGACATTTGTTCTTATTTTAAGATTTTTATCAAAAGTTCAACTGCCCCCTTATTGACTACTTTATATGTTCGTTTGACATTTAATTTTTTGAATTATTTAAATGTTCTGGATATTAATTTACTAATATGTAAATAGCTGGCAATGGTTTTCTACATTCTGTCAGCATAAGCTTCTCCCTTGTCAATGTTTCATTTTCTTTGCAAAATTTTTTTATTTGATGGAATTCCAATTGTCAGTTATTGTTATTATTTCTTGAGTTACTAGAACCCTATTAAGCATGGTATTGTATTTGCTTTCAAAGTTTCAGGTATTTACTGAGGTATTAGATCCATTTTAGTTGATTTTTTATTCTAGGGGAGAAAATGATATATATTTTCAGTCCTCTTTATAAGGATCACCAATTTTCCCAGCATCATTTGTTAAAGACATTGTTTTTTTCTACAACATATGTTTTTGAACCCTTTGTCAAGATTCAGATAATTTTTATTTCATGAGTTTATTTCTGAGTGCCTGTATTTGACCATGGTTGCTATGCCTCTGTAGTCAATAATGTCAGGAAATATAATGCCTGAAGATTTCCTATTTTTCTCAGGATTTCATCAGCTCTTTGGGATTCTTTGGGCTTCCATATTTTTTTATTTATGTAAATAATGTAATTTTTTTTGATGGTGATCACAATGAAACTATACATCATTTTTGGTAATATGGGCATTTCACAATATGAATATGCCTGTTCTATGAAAACAGGGATTTCCTCGACTACCTTTGAGTGTTTTACATTTTATATTATAGAGGACTTTCAACTTCTTAGTTTATTCTTAGGTATTTTATTTCTACAGTGTATTTGGAATGGGAGAGTTTTCATGTTTTCTCTCACAGCGTGTAGCATGTTCATTATTGTTATATTGAAAGCCTACTGATTTTATTGTTTGCCAATTTTGCATCCTACTTCTTTGCTGAATGTGTTGATCTGATCGAGGTGTGCATTTTAACAAAAAGAGGGATATGATAAAGTCTTTAAGAGTAAAGGAGGATATGGAGAGCTGCAAGGATATCCCAAGATGTTGAGAGACTCAGAGAGAGAGAGAGACTTCCTGAATGACTGCATGCCTACCATTTCTGTGATCTTTGCTGTGCTCTATGTTCTATACCTAATATTTCTATAGTGGATGCAGAGGAAACACCCACGAATAGAAATCCAGCAAAGTATATAGTGTGAGCAAGCAGTGACCCAGGTAAAATGACCAATTAGGTAGGTCCCTCCTGTAAAGAGTCTTGGTGTCTGTAACCAGAGAGCCCAAGGTAAACATTGCTTTGCTTTTATCTACCTGTTACCCTGGTATGAGTTATACTAAAGTAATATGTTCTCATTCTGTAAAATGGTAATGATGTATATGTTCATACCTTGGAGAACACTATGTAGATGAAATTAAACAAAGTACAAGGAACTTGTAGATCAGAGTGTAACATAAGGGGAGACATTGATAAAAAGTCATGATCTTTTGGTTGCTGTCAACCACTTCACCATTATCATCACTTTGAAGATACTGTTGGAATGCTTATGGGATAATTTTGAAGGGTCCATATTCTTTTGTCATGGGCAAGAATTGTATGGAAAGTACAAGCAGTTTGGGGATTTCTGAGACTTCACAAAATCAAAAACCTAAAACATCATAGTCCTCTTGGCTTAAAATTTCAGTACTCTGCTTGCCAGTTTGAAATTCTACTAACACACGTGCCCTCATTTGCAAATAATTTACTAAGGGTCTTTAGTTAGCTGGCTGGCCTCAAGGATGTTAAATATTTTGCCTCAATATTGAAAATGGATGATCTGTTCTCAGGAAATGAAAATCCACCAAATAAGTCACTAGAATCCTGATCAAGAAGGATCTTCTCTCCAAGAGAAAGTTTAGGTGTTGTTTTTAAACTAGAGTAGTCCAGTCACAGACTCTTTACTACAGGCACTATATTCCTTATGTTCAATATCCAAGTGTCTTCATTTTCATAACAATTGGTGATATTGAACATTTTATATATATCTTGTCCATTTGTATCCCATTTTTGGAGATATTTCTGTTCAGACCTTTATCCCATTTTCTAACTGGATGATTACCAAATCAGACTTTTTATGTATTCTTTGTATGTTTTTGTTATTAATCCTTTGTCAGAGAAGCAGTTTGCAAATATTTTGTCTTACTCTGTACTGTGTCTTATGAAGGACTGTTTTCCTTTCCTGTACAGAAGATTTTTAGTTTGAAAGTCCAATTTAATCAAATTTTGTTGCTATTAGGTATGCTTTTGTTACCATCATGTAGGCTGTTGTGCTGAAACATTTCTCCTGCTTTTTCTAGAAGTTTCATGGTTTCAGATGTTGTAATTAAGTTTGAATCCATTTCATGCTGATATTTGAAATTATATATTAGTATAGTTCCTTTCTTCTACAAATAGCTTCTTATTTTGGGAAATATATGCAAACTCAAGACTTGAGCGCTGCCTGTTCTCATGACTAAAATATTAGTATCCCTGAAATTTGAGAGACGTAGTTAAGACATAACTTAATGAGATTAAATGGGCTAGAATATGGATTTGTAACATTACCTATTTCATCAAGTAACATAAGTCAATAGACATTTCAAGACTAGAAATGTGACTGCTGAATGGTGTGGACAGCTGAAAATCTATCAAATGTGAACTTAAACTAAACCCTGACTAAATTAACCTCTGAAAAATGTGGGAGGACAATAATTGGGTAAAATGGGTGAGATCTCTATTAGGGCTTTTGCTGTAAAGGCTGAAGGGAAGATTGAAGCAATGGCAGGAGGATGTGTCTGACAATTTATATTCATTATAGATAAACTCTTGCACATTTGATGTCAGGACATCAAACTTTGCAGTTAACCTTCTCCCTGAAGTATCTTCAAGCCTCCATCACTTGACTTGAAAACTTCCTCTTGAATGTAGATAAGGAAGCATTGTTTTGTTTCCAGTTTATTCAGTTATTAGAGCATATGGGCCATATTTATGAAGAGGTAACATCCAATCAGAACCCAAAGAATTTGCTTCTTTAAATATTAACATTGAAACTATTATTTTGTTGGGCATTCCTTAGAGTTATTAATTCAAGATTCAATTACTGAATTTAAATTGATATGTCCCATATGTCCTTTTTCCAAAGTTTAAGGAGAGGAAAGATAAAATAGGTATGGATTTAAAAAACAACTTAGAGAAACAAATCCACAAGTTATTAGTAAGTACTAATAAGAATTCTAGAATTAGAAAGTTATAATCTTCCAACACCAGGGTCCAGGCTGCTTCTGCACCTGCAGGCTTAGAACCATGATGGAGATTACAAAGGAAGAAAAATTGACTTAAGAAAAGTATGCCTGGAGGAGATTCCAAGATGGCGACTAGAGGGAGGAAGCAGAAAGCGGGCTTCCTAATGTAAAATCTTGGAGAGATGCTGGAGATACTCTTTGCAGGAAAAACCACCAATAAGAGGCAAAACTCTGACACCTCCACACTCCCAGCCCACACATAGTATCCCCACTCCACATTAAACAGAGAAACCAGGAGGGATCCCATGCTGCCAGATGCCAGCTCCTAACCTGCTTGGAGGAAGCAGACCACCAAGTGAGCTAAGTGGCATGCTGTACTCCCACCCACAACGCTGCATAAATCAACATAGCCCCTGGACAGACTGACCCCTACTCAGGGAAAAAAAAGAAAAAAAACAAATTGAATAATAAACAAGAAGCTAAAAAAAAAGACACATAGCAAAGAAGGTGGGGTGCCCTGAGCTCCAGAGAATGGGGGAGGGGCACTCCCCGTTCGAACTGTAAACAAGCCGGCAGGAGAAGGCAGGAGCAGTGGCTCCCGCACAGTAATGTTGGAGAGGGGAAGCTTGTCACAATGGCTAAAGTGTGGCACCCTTTACCAGAGGCGGGTAGGGGCACTCCCTCACATGAACTTTAAATAAACAAGCTGGCCAGAGAAGGCGGGTGTGGTGACACCTCTCCCAGTGTGCTTGGAGAGGGGGAGGCTTATAACAGCAGCTAAAGTGTGGCATGTTTCACTGGAGAGTGGGGGAGGGGCACTCCCAACACAAACTGTAAATAAACAAGCTGGACAGACAAGGCATGTGTGGCACTACCTCCCCCCAAGTGCTTGGAGAGAGGAAGGCTTCCAATGGCAGCTAAAGTGTGGCACATTCCAATGGAGACTGGGGGAGGAGCACATCCCCACGCGAACTCTAAATAATAAAAAAAGACTGCAAATACAACAGGCAGGTAGGGCTGTATATGAGGGAAACAAAAGGGGCATGCATCCAGGAGAACTCTAAATAAACAAAGCCTGAGGTGCTAGGTGAATGTAAAGCTCATTCCTGAGATCTACATAAATAAAGCCTGCAGCAGCAGATGGCTGACAGTAGGTGGCAGGTGAGCCGCAGCCTCAGATAGACATTAACAAAGCTATCTCCAGACTCTTTTGTTTTGTTTTGTTTTGTTTTTCTCTTCCTTTGATGAGACAACAAAAGAACTAGTACTGGATGCTGAAGGACTAACTGAAACTGTATTGCATTTGAACTTGGGACTTTTTTTGTTTTGTTTTGTTTTTTGTTGTAGCTTTTTCCCTGTTGATGAGACAACAAAGGAACTTCTTCTCAGAAACCAACACTCAAAATTATTAATATGGAAACTTTATTGCACTTGAACTTGAGGATTTTTTTTATTATCCTCTCTCTGTCTCCCTAATGATGCCTGTTTAGCTCACTATTGATTAGTAAACTATTCTCCCTGTTTATTTCTTTGGCTCTGTTTTGTGTGTGTGTGTGTGTGTGTGTGTGTGTGTGTGTGTGTGTGTCTTTGCTTGGTTGGTTGGTTTGGTTTTTTTCGCTTTTTCTTTACCTTCTTTGCTTTCCATCTCCTCTCACCCTTCCACTCTAGATATCACCATTGTTAATATTACAGGCTAGACAATACTGAATTACACACAGTACAGGGACAATAACAATAGCAAGGGCAATGATGGGAAGACAGAAAAAAGAGGGAAACCATTTTCCCCCCAATAATAAATTAGTACAGGAACCAGAAGGAAATGAAGAAAACAGAAACCAAGATCCAGACTTCAACAAAATGAATATAAACTATGCCAAAGAACCCAATGAAGCCCACAAGAACAACCTGAAAGAAGAAATTCTGCAAGTAATCAATGAGAATTTTATAGAGCTAATATTAGATATGGTCATCCAAAATGTACAGGAGACATTCAAGAAATACCAAGACAACAAAAATAGAGAATTTGAGTAAGCACAAGAACAAATAAAATAAACCATGGAAGCACTGTATAAACACCAAAGTGAACAAAAAAATGACAAATAAAGACATAAATGAACTCAGGATGAAAGAAGACAATATTAAAGAGGAAGAAACTCAGGTGATAGAAAACCTCAGAAAAAAAGAATGAAACAGAAATGCAAAACACAATGGAAGGCCTATCCAGCAGACTAGGACAAGCAGAAAACAGCTCTCAGAACTCGAAAGATGAAATGGGAATTAAAGGAAAAACTGAAGAGCTATTAGTTTAATAACTCAAGACCTGTGAAAAGAAAATACAAGAACTTACTGACTGCATCAAAAGACCAAATCTGAGAATCATGGGCATTGAAGAAGGAGAAGAGGTACAAGCAAAAGGAATGTGTAATATATTCAACAAAATAATTACAGAAAATTTCCCAAATCAGAGAAAACTATGCCCATACAGATACAGGAAGCCTCCAGAACACTAAATAGACCTGACCAAAATAGAACTACCACACAACACATTATCATTAAAACAATAAGTACAAAGACTAGAGAAAGAATATTGAAGGCTATACAAGAGAAAATACAAATAATATACAAAGGTAAACCCATCAAAATCACAGCAGACTTCTCAACAGAAACATTCAAAGCAAGAAGAGCTTAGGGTGAGGTCTTCTGGGCATGGAATGAAAATAACTTCAACCTTAGGATACTCTACCCAGCAAAACTATCATTCAAAACAGATGGAGCAATAAAATTCTTCCATGATAAGCAGAAACTAAAACAATATATGACCACCAAGCCACCACTACAAAAGATTCTTCAAAGGATTCTACACATAGAAAGTGAAACCCAACATAACCATCAAAGGGCAGGCAGTACCAAACTATAGGAAAAGAAAAAGCGAGAAAATAGGTAAAGAAGCAGTCAAAATATCCCTATTTGCAGATGATATGATCCTACACCTAAAGACCCAAAAAGTCTACTCAAAAGCTCCTAGACACCATCAATAGCCACAGCAAGGTAGCAGGAAATAAACAGAAAAATCATTAGCATTTCTATACAATAATGATGAGCAAACTGAGAAAGAATATATGAAAACAATTCCATTTGCAATAGCCTCAAAAAAAATCAAATACCTAGGTGTAAACTTAACAAAGGATGTTTATAGTTTTTTACAAGGAAAACTATAAACTTCTGAAGAATGAGATTGAGGAAGAGTACAGAAAGTGGAGAGACCTCCCATGCTCATGGATTGGTAGAATCAACATAATAAAAATGTTTATAATCCCAAAAGCAATCTACATTTTTAATGCAATTCCCATCAAAATCCCAATGACATTCATCAAAGAGATTGTAAAACCAACCTTTAAATTTATTTGGAAACACAAGAGACCATGAATATCCAAGGCAATACTCAGTAAAAAGAACAATGCTAGAGGTATCACAATACCCAACTTCAAACCATATTACAAAGCAATAGCAATAAAAAACAGCATAGTACTGGCACAAAAACAGACATGAAGACCAGTGTAACAGCATAGAGAACTCAGATATGAAGCCACACAACTATCTTTGACAAAGGCACTAAAAATATATGATGGAAAAAAGACAGCCTCTTCAACAAAAATGGCTGGCAAAACTGGTTAGCAATCTGTAAAAAACTGAAACTAGATCTATTTTCATCACCCTATACCAATATTAACTCAAGATGGATCAAGGGTATTAATATTAGACCCCAACTCTAAAGTTGGTACAGGAAAGAGTAGGAAATACTTTGGAACTAATAGGTATAGGCAGGGACTTTCTCAATGGAACCCCAGCAGCTCAGCAACTAAAAGATAGCATAGACAAATGGGAATTCATAAAACTAAAAAGCTTCTGCTCCCAACAAAAGAAATGGTCTCCTAACTGAAGAGACCACAAACAGAGTGAGAGAAAATATTTGCCAGCTACACATCAGAGAAAGGACTGATAACCAGAATATATAGGAAACTCAAAACACTAAATTCTCCCCAAATTAATGAGCCACAAAGAAATGGGCAAGTGAACTAAACAGAACTTTCTCAAAAGAAGAAATTCAAATGGCCAAAAAACACATGAAAAAATGCTCACCATCTCTAGCAATAAAGGAAATGCAAATCAAAACCACACTGATTCCACCTCACCCCTGTTAGAATAGCCATCATTAGCAACACCACCAACAAGAGGTGTTGGCAAGGATTCGGGGAAAAATGAACCCTCGTACAGTGCTGGTGGGAATGCAAACTAGTACATCCACTCTGGAAAACATTTTGGAGGCTTCTTAAAAATCTAAACATAGATTTACCATATAATCCAGGAATATCACTCTTGGGGATATACACAAAAAATGTGACACAGGTTACTCCAGAGGCATTTGTACACTCATGTTTATTGCAGTGCTATTCACAATAGCCAACTTATGGAAACACCCAAGATACCCCACTACTGATGAATGGATTAAGAAAATGTGGTATTTATATAAAATGGAATTTTATGCAGCCATGAAGAATGAAATTTTACCATTCACAAGTAAATGGATGGAACTGGAAAACATCATTCTGAGCAAGGTTAGCCTGGCCCAAAAGACCAAAAATCGTATGTTCTCCCTCATATGCGGACATTAGATCAAGGGTAAACAAAGTATGGGGTTTGGACTTTGATCATATGATAAAGCAAGAGCCCACAAAAGAGGTATGAGGATAGGTAAGACATCCAAAAAACTAGATAGCGTTTGTTGCACTCAATGCAGAGAAACTAATGCAGATACTTTAAACCTACAGAGGCCAATAGGAGAAGGGGACCAGGAACTAGAGAAAAGGTTAGTTCAAGAAGAATTAATTTAGAAGGTAACACAGAAGTACAGGAAAGCAATGAGTGTCAACTCCCTGTATAGCTATTCTTATCTCAACTAGCAATAACCCTTGGTCCTTCCTATTATTGCTTATAATCTCTCTTCAACTAAATTAGAGATAAAGGCAAAATAGTTTCTGCCTGGTAGCAAGTGGGTAAGGGGAGAGAGGGAGGGTGTGGAGTAGGTAAGGGAGTAGGCAGGGGGAAGGGGGGAGAAATGACCCAAACATTGTATGCACATATGAATAAAAGAACAAGAAAAGAAAAGTATACCTGAATGGACCACTGAGTATTATATTTCAGAAAATCAAATCAATTGGCTTAGCCTGGCACTCACATTGGATAAGGTTAATGTGCTTGTAATGTAAGTTTATTGTGATGCATGGTTGAGGAAATGGATTTGAATTTGACAAATTCTCATTTCTCTAACTTTGTTGGGGGAAGCCATGTCCAGTCAGCCAATATTTCTAATCCCAATAATACAACTACCTTTCCTTTTCACCAGGATGCATGCATATTCAGTCAGCTTTATTCACAGTGACAGACCATACTCTACCTCAATTTCATCAATATCAGAAAAACTGCTTGACTAAATATTTTAATGGCCAACCACTAAGTATTTTAATGGTTTAACACATTATAGAACACTTTAAATAAATTAATAGGTGCTACACTCAACAACAGAAATGTAATGATGAAAATAATAACCAAGATACAAAATTAATTCATTGCCTTTAAACTTTACCAAGATGAACAAGATCGTGAAATATACAAGAAAGATCTCAAATAACCGAATAGTATGCCTTATGGAGCAAGAAAGATATGAATAAGCCCTGCATGAACTTAGCAGAAGGAATGGGGAAATAAATATCAGAAAAGAGCTGAACATGAGGGCATACCCCTATCATACTAACTACTGCAGAAAGTATAAGTAGGAGGATAGCTGTCCTGGATTGTCCAACAAAAAGCAAGATAATGTCTAAAAACTAACCAGAGCCAAAAAGCCTAGAAGCTTGGCTCAAGTGGTAGAGATACTGTCTAGAAGCTAGAAGCCCTTAGTTCAAACCACAGTACCACCAAAAATGTGTGAGATTAAAAATAAATGAAAGACTAGAACAGTTCAAAGAAGGTAGACATTACTTCTTAAATGATTATAAAGAATAATATTCCTAGACTACATAAAGAAAAAAGAGAGACTTGTTTAATGAAAATAAGAAATGAAGAGCAGTTATTAAGACTTACCACAGATATTGAAAGGCAGATTGTGGAAATTATACATCCACATACAAATATAAAAGGAGAAAGTCCTTATCACATGTGATTAACTAAGACTTATGAAGGACAGAAATATGAATAGACTAATAACCAATGAGCATGATTCAGAAATAAAAAGTGTCCCATCAAAGAAAAGACCAGGAACTGAGAGCTTCATCAGTGTTTTCCACCACATAGTTAAAATAGTATTAAACCCTCTCAAATGCCTGCAAAACCTGAAGAGTGGGGAACTGGCAAACTCCCTTTCCTAGGTCAGCATAACACTCATACCAAAGTCAGACAAAGAAACCACAAAAACAGAAAACTACATGTCAATCTCTTTGATAAAAAAAAAATTTCTCAAGTATTAGCAAACCAAGTTGAACAAGAAAACATTAGGCATGACTCTGCAGTTTGTGAAAAATGTAGTTGTCATCAATTTTGACAGAAAAGATTGTTTGCATAGTCTATTTGAGAACTAGTATGTTTTGAATAAGATGTTGAATTTGAGATGGAAATAAGGCAACTATATGGGTATGTCAACTGAGAAGCTGGATATACACTTGTAGAATCCCTGGGAGAACATCCTCTAGAGGTATAAATTTGGTAGTCCATGTAGTGGGAATGTCTATTACAACCATTAGATGGAAATCTTTGAAAATTAATAACTGTAGTAGAAGAGAGCACAGAGCTGAGTACTAATTTAGGGTCCTTCAGTGTTTGCAAGTTGGGGATATGGGAAATGCTAAGTGGATAATGCTTTAAGAAGTAATGAACTGGGTCACTGCTAGTAACATGTTTCAGAAGATAGTTTGCCAGAGTTAAATCTTGGATGAGATGAGATTGTTCATGATTGTTCAACACAAAATTGTGTGTCCTGGAGCAAAATTCTTGTTGGATTGACCCAGAAGAATGTTCTGAGTAGAAAATTGGAGAGGCCAAGTGTGGAGAACTCTTTTGGTACACTTTTACTGCAAAAAGAGTGGAAAATGGGATTGTAGCTAAAAATTTCACAGACAATTTAATATTTATTTAACTATTACACACTGATTATGTATTCTATAGATTTAGCCCAACCATCAGGGAAAATACTAAAGATTGTAAGCCATTTTAAAGCTGAAGACTGCACCCACTAAACACTGATGAAAAATGAGAGAAACATAGAAATCATAAACTGGAGGGCAAGGGAGAAGGGAACACGCAGAGATGCAGAAAGGCTGGGCCCCAGCTGGAACCTAGGAAGAGCACGGTTCACTGGCTCGCCCTGGGTCTGGGCCCGCCGCGCTACAGCCGCGCTGCGTCCTCCTGGCGAGGCCGGCAGCTCCCAAGTGCCAGTGGACGGTGGGGAGGAACCGCGAAGAGCCCGACTGGTGGCCTGAGTTGGCCTGCTGGTCTCCCCGCCTGGGCTGCCGAATGGGGGCGGTCGGGGGTTGGGAGGTTTGAAAAGGGGGCGAGAGGCAAAAGAAGCAGGAAGCCTTGTTGGTGCCTGGAGCCCTAGCGCCCAGCCTGGGCCCTTCCCGCCGGCGCAGTGGCGGCGCAGCTGGGAGCAGAAGATGCGGCGGGGACGTAGGAGCGGCGGCAGCAGAAGCAGGAGGCGCGGCGCGGTAGGGCCAAGGCTGCGGTGGAGAGTGTCGGCGGCGGTGGCGGTGGAGGGCGGCGGCGGCGGTGGAGGGTGTCGGTGGCGGAGGGTGGCGGCGGAGAGCGGCGGCGGGCGGCGGCGGCGGCGGTGGAGGGCGGCGGTGGCGGTGGCGGCGAGCGGCGGTGGCGGTTGATGGCAGCGGCCGGGCTCTCGGAGGGGGTGAGGCGCCTCTCTGGCCTGGGATGTAGGACCCAGCGGACCGGGCGGGGGGACGAAGGGCAGGGAGCGCGCCTGCGGCCGGCAGTAATCAAGAGGAAAGGAAGACAGGAAGGAAGGATGGACGCACCAGGTGGAGGAACAGTGAAGGAGGCCAGAGCCTGCCTGAAGGCGGGGATGGGCCGGCCATTGGGTCAAGTCGGCGGCCAGGCGGTGCGCTCTAGGTGCCTCCACCGGGCAGGAGCGGCTGGACCCCATCCTCCTCCCTCGGGCGCCGCGGAGGAGGGAGGAGGAAGATGGAGACAGACATCTGCTTGTTCTGGGAATTGCTGGCCATGCAGCTACCTGGACATCATGGACAAGGGGCGAGCGGCTTAGGTATGCAGGGCCTGCCGGGAATTCGCCTTCCACAAGTCCCTGCAGCTGGGGGTGAAGGCCAAGCTGCACCTGCGCAGGGCTAAACCTTCTAAGTTCCCCAGCCTGCAAGCCCAGGGTTGAAGCCACATGTAGATTCTGAGCCTCCACTGCAGCCTCAGCTAGGTGATCAGGACATGGATCACAAGGAGAGCCTCAACTTCAATGGCTGTTACAACTTCACTGACAATGGAATGAGCCACGAGTTTGTGCAGGATATTGGCTCCTGCACGCCCTTAACCTGAGCCTCTGCTAGCAGATCACCTACAGCAGCCTGGGCCGCATTGCCCAGTACATCAAGGGTCTGGAGTTGATGGAGCTGGAGGGCTGCAGCAACACCACCAACACCGGCCTTCTGCTCATGGCCTGAAGTATGCAGTGCCTCAAGAGCCTTAACCTCCATAGGCTGCCTGGGCCTGGAGCACCTCACTGCAGGACTGCCAGAAGCTCATGGATCTTTCTCTAAAGCACATCGCCAGGGCTGGAGGGCCTGAAGTTGCTCAACCTCAGCTTCTGCGGGGGGCATCTCTGACGTGGGCCTCCTGCATTTATCTCACATGGGCAGCCTGCACAGCCTTTACATGTGCTTCTGCGACAACATCAGTGACACAGGCATTATGCCTGAGCCTCTCAGGGCTGGATGTGTCCTTCTGCCCCAAGGCGGGGGACCAGAGTCTTGCTTACATAACCCAGGGGCTGGACGGCCTCAAGTCCCTCTCCCTCTGCTCCTGCCATGTCAATGATGATGGCCTCAACTACATTATGGGCAAATGCACGGGCTGCGCATGCTCTACGTTAGCCAGAGTGTGAGAATCACTGACAAGGGCCTGGAGCTAACTTCTGAGCAACCTTTGCCAGCTCACTGGCATAAACCTGTATGGCTGCACCCACATCACCAAGCATGCCTGGAGAATCACGCAGATGTCCTGTCTCAAGGTACTCAACTTGGGATTCTGGCAGATGACAGACAATGAGTCAGAGTCCTCCACAGCAACATTCAAGACCACGAGTTAAAGAAACTCAGAGACCTTTATCAATTAATTGTGCGGTTTGTGAATTTGTATAAACAACAAAGATCCTCTTCAAACGTGTCTATATATATTTATATAATAAAAGAGGAAATATGAAGTATGTTTTTGAAAAAAGAAAAAACCCAACCAAACCCTTGTATCTGTGAATTATTTTTGAGGCATTGTGTGTTTGGGTACATGCCAAGGTAGGAGGTGCTGTTTGTACTGACAGGAAAGGAAGCCTGGCCCAGCGCTTGTGCATGCTGTCCTGTGTGGTGTAAGTCTGCTTGTAGCTGGACGTTCCTTCTGTGCAAGGTTTACTACTGACGTCCCGAATTTATATTTCTAGAAATGTGACTAGCCTGGAGATTTCTATAATTTTTGGTTTTAAACTGTCAACATGTAAATTTAACAAACTGCAGGAAATGAAACTTTTAAAAAAAACAATAAAATAAATTGGGACTCAGTGTACTTAAAATTATTGAGATTATACTTTATAAATTCTATGTATTAAAAACTACAAATCGATCAATGGAAGAATTTAAACTTATAAATTACAAAAGGAATAAGTAAGTAGCTAATATAACATGTTAAAAGACAGTATGCCTCATGAAAAGGAAAAAGTAAGTCAATGAAACAGTTTCTATAGCCAAAATTACTTCCATGTCTTTCACCCTATACAAGTATCAACTCAAAGTGAATTAAGGACCTTAATTTAAGACCTGAAACTTTGAAGCTACTGCAGGAAACAGCAGGGAACACAAAGGAATAAATACTCATAGGCAATGACTTCCTCAATTGAACTCAAAAGGCTCAGCAAATAAGAGAAAGGATTGACAAATCAGAGTACATGTAATTGGAAATCTTCTGCACAAAACAGAAATGATCACCTGATCAAAAAAGCAGCCCGCAGAATGGGAGAAAATCTTTGTCAGCTATACATCTGACAAGGGATTAATAATGAGAATATGCAGGGAGATAAAAAATAAACTATCAACAAAACCAATGACCCAATAAAGAAATGGATAAGTGAACTGAACAGAGATGTTTCAAAGGAAGAAGTCCAAATGGCAAAAAAAGTCCAAATGGCCATAAAGGAAATGAAAATCAAACCAATTTAAGATTTCACATCATTCCTGTGAGAATAGTATCATCAAGAACACAACAAAAATGTTGGTGAGGATGTGGGAATAAAGGAATCTTCATGCACTTTTGATGGGAATGTAAATTAGTACATCCACTATGGAAAACAGTGTGGAGGTTTCTCAAAAAACTAAAAATATAACTACCATATGACTCTCCAACACCAATCCTAAGGATATACCTGAAGGAATGTAAATCAGGTAGCAATAAAGCACCTGCACACCCATGTATATTGCAGCATTATTAACAACAGCTAAATTATGGAAAAAGTCAAGCTGCCCCACCACTGATGAATGGATTAAGGAAATGTGGTATTTACATACAATAGAATGTTATTCAGCCATAAAGAAGGAAATTTTGTCATTTGTCTGTAAATGAATGGAATGGGAGAATATCATCATAAGTGAAGTTAGCCAGATTCAGAAAGCCAGTGGCTTCATGTTTCCTCTCATATATAGACCCATTACAAGTAGAAGCAGAATTATGAAAAACAGGTTACACTAGGGGAGGTCACATATAAGAGAAGGAGTGTAAAAGAAGGATCTTAAGGTGAATATGGTTGATGCACTTCCTATACAAGAATGAATATACAATTTTTAAATCTCTTAAAATCACTATAAGAAAGGGATTAACACAGAAAGGAGAAAAATAGAGCGAATGAACCAGTTTGGATTATAATACATATATACATGGAGATATCACAATGAAACTTCCTGGATAGCTATCTTAAACAAACAAAAATGCTGTTTTTTTGCAAAATAAAATCAGAAAGGCAAAGCAGTTCCTGTTGAGTTGGAGACAGACACCAGGGGAAGTGGGGAGGATATAAGGAAAGGGTGTAGGAGGGTGAATATTAAGGAAAGGAGTAGGAAGGTGAATATGGTGGAAATATTACATGCTCAGGTATGTAAATGGAAAAATGAGACCTGTTGAAACTATTCCAGGAATGGGGACAAGAAGGATATAGGAGCATGATGGAGTTGGTGAATTCAACCACGCTATACTGTAAGAACTTTTACGAAGGTCACAGTGTACTCCCAGTACAACAATAAAAAAATAAACTTAAAAAAATGGTAGACAGAAAATTTGCTGAAATTGGAATCTCTGGCTCCAATATGTTTCTGTAAAATCTCATAAAGTTGTGTTTAGAAAATTGTAATCATAAATCAAAACTCAGAGATCCAGTCAAAAATGAAACAGTTTCAAGCAAGCTTAAAATCTACCTTGTCCAAATGTTATCTCATTATTAAAAATAAAATGGTGACTGAAGTGTCAGATTTATAGCTGACTAGAAATCTACATTCTTTGATTTACTCCAAAACCTCAAGTTGAAAGAAAACAACACATGATACAAGTTAAGCAAACCTACTGATGAGATTTGCAAGGCCATTTTCAGATCTTTGTTCCTCAAAGAATAGATAAAAGGGTTCTGTATTTGAGGGAGTACAGCATACATCACTGAAGCCACTGCCATCTTCCTGAAAGAGTCTGAAATTGAAGAACTAATGCATACCCCTAAGCCTGCCCATAAAACAAAGACAAAACAGACAAGTGAGAACCACAAGTAAAAAAGGCTTTATTCTTTCTTTATGATTATGACATTCTCAAAAGAGAGGACACAATGTTAATATAAAATAAAATTATTCCACTGAGAGGGATACCACCAAGTATGCAAGCTGAAACAATTATCGGATTGTTATTTATTAATTACAGGCTCAGAAGGGGTAAACTTGATAATGTGAGCAAGTTTGCAGAAGATGTTTGAGATTTCTAAGTCTGTGCAGAAGGGCAGACTCAACACCAGCAATATGTGGACCACTTCATCCAGAGAGAGAGAGAGACAAGAACCAGCATGACACAGAGGCAGAGGTTCATGATGACTGTGTACCTAAGGGGATGACAGATGGCCACATAGTTGTCATAGGCCATTACTGCAAGGAGAAAATTTTCTATGGTTGTGAAAATTATGACAAAGCAAACCTGGATAAGACATCTTGTGTAGGTGATGTTCTGATCCTGTGTTTTTATACTCACCGGCAACTTTGGGACTGTGATTATGGTCATGCATGCTATTAAAGGACAGATTGGAGAGAAAGAAGTACATGGGTGTGTGGAGGTGGGAGTCAGAGCTTATGGTTAAGATGATGAACAGGTTTCCCAGGATGGTAACCAGGTAGAAGGACAGGAACAGCCTTAAGATTAAAGGCTGATATTCTTGATCTTCTATCAGTTACAGGAGATGAAACTCACAATACATGTTGCTTTCTGGGTCCCATGTTAATTCTGACCATATGTAAATGATGGTGTCAAAATAAAATAAAATATATGATTTCTGGATAAGCAACAACAATATCAGATTAAATGTGGGCATGTATGAAAATTCTGGGAACCTCTGTGGACTTATGGATCATCAGCTCTGGTAATGAAAACTAACAGTATTTTAATAAATACTCTACATATGTTAAAGGCTGAGTATTCTTAATAAAACATCTTTTCTTGTATGTGGTAAAGGAAGATATGTGAAAGCTTTCACTGTCAGTGTCTCTCAACATTAATTTCTATCTTGTACTTGTCCTTCCTCTAATTTCCACTCCCTTTATTATACACCAACACATTTTTTCACTTTTAACTAAATTTTGAGACAAAGAATAAGGTATGGAATTTTTAATTCCTTCAAACAAAAAGAAAGTAGAGAATGTACTTAGCATATCTATCTTTTAGAGCAATTGGCTCCAACTTTGGCAAGTCTCAGAATTATCTGATGGACTCCTCAAAATACAGATGAGGTACTTTATGCCATCATCCCCATAGATCCATGATGAAATATCATTGATGCAACACATGCAATTGGTATTTGCTGAAGATTCATTTAGAGCTCAGATTGTCTAGCAGCTAAGGTGACTGTTCAGATAAATCTATGGTAATGTCTCTGGATAGTACAAAATTGCATTCCTGAAAGATTACTAAGTTTTCATAATTTCTCTTTATAATTGCAGTACTTTCTTCCAGGAAAAAGTCAAAAATTTCCCTTATTTTAAAAATGCGAACTATCTTATACCAATGAATTTAATTGTGGCCAGTATAGAGTGATTATCCATGTGTTCATGAGCAAAGACTTGAATATCTTGCCTTTAGACTTGATATTCATAACATTCTACTTGAAAATACAAGAAATCTCTTTAAGTACTCAATTGTGAATGAAGCTAGAAAACAATGTAGAAGAAATTATCCATAGCATCCTTTGGGAATTTCTTCCCTTAGTGAAATAAGTAGAATGTAATTAAACTAAATAAACAAGTAAACAAAAATAACTAAATGAGAGCAATAATATCAAGCTTAGAATCCTATAAAAAAGACAGAAATAAAAACACTAATTTTGGTGGAGTGACAGAGATGTACAAGACAACACTGATTTAAGTAATCAACTTCCTTCCTATGTATCCTTGGAAATCCATGGGGTTCCTCTCATGGGACATAGAGAAGCTGTGATGTCAGTGTCATCATTTGTTGTGATATGTGACTCAAAGATTCCTATTTAATCCAGGTTCCCAAATTACTTATTAAGTCAAGTTTGCTTGTGTCATGTACACATGGTGGGATTGTAGAGACCTGGAAAGAACACTCCATCACTGTCTGGCTTCTTTATCTCCATGAATCAATCTTATGCACAGAACCTTCCAAGGACATCCCCTTCCTTGCTCATTCATTGTCAAAGTAAGGATGAGCATCTTCACAAATGTACATTTCTATGTGCATCAACCACTGGAACTGGAACATGGTATTTCCCATGTGTCTGACTCTTCCAGGGAAGATTTAGCATAATGTTTCCTTAGATATCCTTGAAGAAAAAGAAAACAGTCTTTCTTCTCCAGGTTTTCCTCTGCTTGCTTTCCTTCAAACATGGCCCAACATTCCTCCACTTGCTGCTACTAATTCAAAAGACTTCTTGGGAAGAATCTCAGTGGTAGAGTGCTCATAAAGCATGACTGAGGCCTTGTGCCAACAACCAGCACACAAAATATTTGAAAAGGCTCAGTTTGCTCCTTTGGTCTACACAATGAATGTCAAAGAACTTCTGTCTCCATATGTTTAATGATAACATTTATACCATTGCTGTTGGCATTATGAAGCCTAGAATGGTCTCCTACATTTTTATGTTCTCAAGTCAGGGCTTTAAAAAATGAGGCCTGATATTTTCAATAATGTTGATGCTATGTTGTCAGAAATCCACTATGACGTTCATGGTTTGTGTAGGGAGTTTTTTTTTTCAGTGATCCCTCATTGATCATGGGAAAGGGAATCTGGGACACACCCATAACACTTTCTAGGGATAGGTCTCTGCTTCCCCTCACTGCACACCCTGATTCTGTCTATGCTCCTGTGTAGCCAGAAAGAACCACTGGATTAAAACCAATATTTCTTTCTTTTGTTTCTCTTTATATTTTATTAATTTTTTGATATACGATAATGATACAGGAGGGGTTGTGATAGTTCCATGTATGCATAGATAGTACCCTGGCTTGAATAAACAAGCAAAATGAACTGAACACAGAACTACTTTACGCAAGGTTAGCCAGGCTCAGAAGACCAAAAATCATATGTTCTTCCTCATATGTAGACTTTAGATCTAGGGCAAATGCAGCAATGTGTTTGGACTTGGATCACACAACAAGGGGAGAACACATACGGGAGATATGGGAATAGGTAGAAAACCCAAAACATGAAAGCGTTTGATGTCCCCACTCCAGAAGAACTAATACGGAAACCTTAAAGCAACAGAAGTTAACATGAGAAGGGGCTCAGGAACCAGTGTAAAGATCAGTTAGAGATGAATCAACTTGGGTTGTAACACATTTGTATATGAAAGCAATGCTAGGAATCTTTCTGTATACCTATCCTTAACTCAACTAGCAAAAACACTTTGACTTCCTTATTATGCTTATGTCTTCTCTCCAACAAAATTAGAGATAAGGGTAGAACAGGTTCTGCCTGGAAGTGGAGGAGGGGGTGGGGGAGGGGAGCAGGGGGGAGAAACGACTCAAACAATGTATGGACATGTGAATAAATGAATAATAAAAAATTGAAATAACAAAAAGAAGTACAAATGTCCAAAAATACATGAAGGAACAAATGCTCAACATCCTTGGGCATAAAGAAAATGCAAATCAAAATGATATTGAGATTTCATCTCACCCCAGTCAGAATGGCTATTATCAATAATACAATCTACAAGAAATGGTGACATGGATGTGGGAAAAGAGAAACACTTACACCCTATGGGTGGGAATGTAAATTAGTACAACTATAGAAAGCAGTGTGGAGGTTCCTCAAAACACTAACAATAGAACGATTGTATGATCCAGCAATATCATTCCTAAGCATATACACAAAGGAAAGTCTACCAGGATACAATGGAGGCACTTGCACAACCGTGTTTATTGCAGCACTGTTCACAATAGCCAAGCTTTGGAAATAGCCTGAATCTCCCATAAATGATGAATAGATTAAGAAATGTATATACACACTATGGAGTGTTATTTGGGCATAAAGATAAATGAAATACTGTTATTTTCAGGCAAATGAATGGATCTGGAGAATATCATGTTAAGCAATATAAGCCAGACTCAAAAGGTCAGAGGTTGCATCTTTTCCCTTATATGTGCTAGCTAGACATATAAGATAATTGTATGCAAAAAAAATACCTAGATGAAAGAGCGATACAGAGAAACTGGTTGTTGTAGAGAACTACAGGGAGATGAGAGAGGAAAGACAATGTTAGCAAGTGAAAAGTATTAGAACACTGCAATTGTGTATGAAAATGTTCTTTTACTTATAAATATATGATAGTTCTTTGTTTATATTTTTTATTTAAAAATGCCATTACTATACTTATTTTTATGTTTTAATTATTGTTGTACTAGTGGTACATTGTGACATTTACAAAACTTATTATACTATGTCATAGTTGAATTTGCCTCCTCTATCATTCTCCTTAATCTCCCTTCCTCCCATTCTTGGAATTGTTTCAACAGGCCTCAGTTTTCCATTTTTATACTTGATTAAAAAATACTTCCATCATATTCACTCTCTTACAACCTTTCCTTTTATCCTCCTCCCTCCTACTGATGCCAACCCAGCAGCTAAGATGTAATTTACCTTTGTGCTGTCCATTTTTGAAAAACTGAGTGCCCCATAAAAACAATCCAATGAAGAAATGGGTTCATATAAATTGAATAGGGAATTTTCAAACAAAGAGATACAAATAGCCAATAAATACATGAAGAAGTGTTCAAGTTCCTGGGCTATTAAGGAAATGCAAATCAAAGCAACACTAAGGGGCAGGAAGAGGCTAATTTGATGAAAGCAGAATATACAGACAGACCTGAGGTACGAAGCAAAACCTCCTTTGCTATCAATATACCCATAACCAAAAAAAAAAGGGAAGATGTTAAAATAAATCTTTTCTGGAGGTGGGTACCAGTAGGAGGGTATAGACACAAGGAAAGGTGAAATGAGGGTATGTATATATGATGGATATATTTTTTGTGCATCTATGAAAATAGAAGAATGAAACCTGATGAAATTATTCTAACAAGGCGAGGGCAGAAGAGGGAGGAAAATAAATACAACTACCAAATATTTAAAACATACATGTAAATATCAAATGTGTCCCCCTGTAAAAGTATTTCATGCTAATAAAATCATAAAAATGCAGTAAGATTTCACCTTACCCTAGTTAAAATGGCTATCTTTTTGGCAAGGATGTGGAAAAGCAGGGACCCTTAAACACTGTTGGTGAGAATGTAAATTATTATAATCATTAAGGAATGCAATATAGAGATTCCTTATAAAACTAATCTTTTTATTCATATGTGCATACAATGTTTGGATCATTTCTCCCCCTTCCCGCCCCCTCCCTCTCCACCCCCAACCCCTTGCTACCAGGCAGAAACTATTTTGCCCTTATCTCTATAATTTTGTTGAAGAATGAGTATAAGAAATAATAGAAAGGACCATGGGTTTTTGCTAGTTGAGCTAAGGATAGCTATACAGGGAGTTGACTTGATTTGCTTTCTTGTACATGTGTGTTACCTTCTAAATTAATTCTTCTCAAACTAACCTTTTGTCTAATTCCTGGTCCCCTTCTATTGGCCTCTGTCACTTTAAAGTATCTGCATTAGTTTCTCTGCCTTGAGGGCAACAAATGCTATCCAGGAAAATGAAAAATTGAAGTGCCATGTGATCCTGTGATAACACTTCTTGGCATATACCTGAGGAATATATGTCAACAAAAAATCCCCCCCCTTCTAAAATGAATATATGCTAATAAAAGAAAAACAAAAATGACACTTTTGTTTGTTAACCATAGCTATATGATGAGTTTCATTATGACATATCCATGTATATATGTATTGTAACCAAAATTGGGTTATCCCCTCTATTTTTCTCCTTTCTTCCTTAGTCTCCTCCTTATGATGATTTCAGCAGATTTAAGAAGTGTATATTCATTCTTCTATAGAAAGTTCATCAACCATATTCACTTCATTAACATCCTTCTTTATATTCCCTTTTCCATTACTGACCTCCCCATAGTTTCACCTGATATTTGTATTGTTTCTTGTATTTATTTTGGGCCCATATTCCACATATGAGGAAAAACATTTAGTGTTTGGATTTCTGAACATGGCTAAGTAAATTTAAGATGATGTTCTCCAGTTCCATCCATTTATCTGCAAATGACAAATTTTCATTCTTCATTATGGCTGAATAAAATTCCATTATATATGAATACAATACTTTCTTAATCCAATCATCAGTTCTGGGGCATCTTGTTTATTTCCATAGTTTACCTATTGTGAATAATACTGTAATAAACATGAGTGTGCAGATGTCTTTATTGTAACCTGACTTACATTCCACCCTATGAGTGGTACTATTGACTCATATGGCAGTGATAGTTTTTAGTTTTTTGAAGAGCTCCCATTCAGTTTTCCATAGTGATTATACTAATTTAAATTCTTCCCAACAATATATAAGTGTTCCTTTTTCTCCACATCCTCACTAACATTTGTTATCCATTATAATATGAGTGAGGTAGAATCTGAACATGGTTTCAATTTGCATTTCCTTTATGGCCAAAAATGTTGAGCATTTCTGCATGTGTTTTTTGGCCATTTGTACTTCTTCCTTTGAAAAACCTCTGTCCACTTCATTTTCCCATTTCTTCCTTGGGTCACTGGATTTTGGGGAGTTTAGGTTTTTTTTAGCTCACTCTATATTCTGTTTATTAATCCTTTGTCAGATATATACCAGGTGATGATGTTTCCCATTCTGTGGGTTGTCCCACAGATGACAATGGCGACCATTACTTTTGTTTTGCAGAAGCTTTTTAGTGTCATGTAGTCCCATTTCTCTTTCCTCTAATTTCTTCTTCTTTTCCCTTAGTTTGCTGAGCCTTTGGAGTTCTACTTAGGAAGTTATTGCTTATGCTTATGAGTTCCAGTGTATTCCCTGCTCTTTCCTACACTCACTTCAAAGTTTGAGGTCTTATATTAAGATACATAATCCACTTTGAATAGTCACTTGTACAGGGTGAAAGACAGGGGTCTACTTTTTGATTTCTATATGCACATATCCAGGTTTCCCAGCAATGTTTTTCAAAGAGGGTTTTTTATCCATCACCTGTATTGGTGTGTTTTTGAAAATCACGTGGGTATAGCTGTGTGGATTCATATCTGGGTGTTCCATGCTGTTTTATTGGTGGTCATATCTGTTTTTGTGCCAGGAACATGCTGTTTTTTATTGTTTTTACATTCATTCACATGTGTATGTATTGTTTGGGCCCCATCCCCCACCACACTTCCAGGTACCATGCTGTTTTTATTGCAATTATTCCACATTATTGTTTGAAATGAGTTATTTTGATACCTCCAGTCTTGCCTTTTGTGCTTCAAATTGCCATGGGTTTTTGTGATCTTTTGTGCTTCCTAAGGAAGTTTAGTGTTAATGTTTCAACACTGTTGTGAATGTCATTTCAGTTTTGAAGGTGATTGCATTGAACATGTAAATTGCTTTTAGTATATTAGTAACTCTTTATTTGAATGGAGTATCAAACTTTCATGAGTCACATGCATTGAAAATTCATACCTTGCTCTTCTCATTTTTCATTATCTTTAAAAATTATGTTTCCCATTAGCTCTACTGTTTGAGAGACATTATTCCAGAGTACTAACTATTTTGTGGCATGGTTACTTTTTTCACTAGGTGGTATCAGAATCAGGAACTTTCTGAGGAGTGACCCAATGACACTTGCTTTGCTTTCATATGGTTTAGGCAAACTATTTTCAACTATCAAAATACACTTTAAAAATGAAGGACAGGAAGATAAAACAAGTTTTTTCTTATAGTGGGTACCAATGGGAGAGATATGGACATAAGGAGGGCAAATATGGTAGATGTATTTTGTATATGAGTGTGAAAATAGAATAATGAAACCGGAAATTATTCTCAGGGGGCAAAAGGGGAAAAGAGGGAGAAAGAAGGAAAGGGTGAAACTAAGGTAGATTATAAATGTAAATGTTGCAATGTATCCATCTCTAAAATTATTATATGCTAATTAAAATGTTTTAAAAATGTATAAGACTCAATGACTCACACCTGTAATTCTAGCTTCTTGGAGGCTAAGATTGGGAAGCTAGTAGTTTGATGCCAAACTGGGCAGGGTTGATACTTCATGTTAATCAATATCTGGGCTTACTGGTATGCACCTGTCATCCCAAATCATATGGGAGGATAAAAGACTGGGAGGCCAGTCTGGGCAATAGCATTTGTGAGAGAAAAATGATAGAGTTTGGGTGTATCTGTCATTCTAGTAACTGTTGCAAGCTTAAAAAGAGTAGAAATATGCTCCATGACTGTCTTCCAAAATGTGTGGCCCAGTAGAAAAAATAATCAGAGCAAAAAGGGTTTTAAATGTGGCTCAATTAAAAGAGAACCTGCCTTAAAAGAATAAAGTTCTGAGTTCAAACCCTGGTACCAAAAATAAAAATACAAAAGAATAAAGTATCTTGTTTTTTGAGGACTCTCCAGACTGCTTTCAGGAGTGTAAAACAGGCATAGTGTGTGCAGGGGGGATACTAATGGGAGGGGGGAGGATGAAGGTAGGAGATTAAGGTGATGGTTGACAGACTTTGTATACCTATATGAAACAGAAGTACAAAGCCTCTTGCAATTGCTTTGGGTAGGGTGGGGAGGGGGCTGAGGGGGAGAAAAATGGGACAAATGTAAATAATATACAATATAAATCTGATCAGAATTGTCATTTTGAATCCCCCCACATAATGAATATATCCTAACAAAAGTTTATAATAAAAGTGTTGAATTACATGGGACTTTGATAAAAATGAAGGAAAAAGAAAGAAAATACTTGTGGTTTTGACTAAGCTAGCCCTTATTATGAAAAGGCTCAATAATGTCCAGGCAGTTTGAGCAAACACAAGTAGATTGCAAAGGAGAAGAAAGGACTTTGGGAAAAGTTCACCTGAACACCTCATGAGCTACTAGACTTCAGAAACTTTAAATATTTAATCAATACATGTAACTTAGTAGAAAACTCAAATATGGTAAGTCTGATGGCATTGTTATGTGAGATTATTGAGACAACTTGTTAAAAAATTGAGATACTAGTTTCAGACATTTCTTACCTTTTCCAACTTAGTGTGGGCTGATTCATCCGTTGTGATGTACCATGAATCAGTCATCCTTTTCCCTCTGTCACTTGTGTTCTTTTCCATCACAAGGGCCTTTTTCACGTGGACTCACTGTCAATCTGTACTACTTTCTGCTTTTCTTTCCCAAGGTATCTTTACAATCACAATCATACAAACAATATCAGAAAAAACAGACATCCTATTTCAACTAGAAATATCAAATAGATGCAAATCTATAGACATTATAAATTCAGACAATGATATTATCAATGTATGATAGAAAATGTAAACATTTAGGACTACTTCTATATATGGATCACTGAAATTGGAACCTTTTATTGCATATTCTAATGAACAGTTTCTAACTTACTATTCAAAATAAAAATAGACTAAATATTTAAATGATATTTCACTCTATTTTAAGAATTTTACAACCAAGTTTTCACTCGGTTCAGTAGTATATATCTGTGTCTAAATATATATCTATATCTGTACCTTTCTCCCCACATACATAAGCACATCAAACACATTAAAAGCCATATATTGAAACTGTGTGTCTTGGTTATCAGTATTGTTGCAGAAAATCATAATAAGAGCCATTAATTTGTAGTATAAGATTCCTTTGTGATTTTAACTAAAAATATTTTAGGACCTGTTTGTTACCACAGCAGTCAATATTGCTGGATTGATGTTACAGTGAATGGATGTAATGTTTAATAAAAGGTGCTAAATAATAAAAATGAATTTGAATCCTTGTTTCAATCTATTCTGGGAAAGAAATGACTATAAATCGTTCATCAATACCTATTGAACTAAGACCTTCAGGGAAAACTAACAATTTAAAGCATATGGAAACCAAGCACTTGAGACCATCTACCAAATGCTAAAGCACACATGAAAAAGAGAACAGGTGCCAAAGGAATAAATTTGTATATGCATAAATACATAAGTCTGCTATTACAATTGTATAAAGAACTACTAGGAATTATTAAAATGCTAAGAAGTTTGATGCACTGCCATAATCACGTATCTCACAAGACTAAATCATAAGCGAGAAAGTGTTCCCTAATATGTGAAATGACCCTGAACTTAATAAGAGAAATGCAAATCAATGAAATGATATTTTGCATTTTCAGGGTAAATGAAAATGTGTGGGGAGATGACATGGAATGACAAAAATATTTAAAGGGAAAGTAAACTGGCTCACCCCTCAAGAAAGCTCTTTTTAAATTCCCAAAGTAAAAAGTTATTCAGATATTGCACAATAACATAAATCCTGAAAATGTAGATAGCCTTTGATCCAATAATTTGACTTCTGGGAATTTATCCTGAGAAAAAAATTAGCCTAAAATTTGAAAAATATTAAATGTTCAAATAAGATGGGAAACTCTAAATGTCTCAGAGCAGGGGAATACTTAATATGTCATGGTATACTAATTCCATAAAAAAATTACTTGTTCATTCATAATTGTAGGAACAAAGCCGATCTAAAAAATGGAAAAAAATGTTTGAGGCTTACTATAAAATGAAAAGAGGAAAATATGTATGAAAAAGAAAAAAAAAATTTTTTAGTAACCACCAAATTTCTCTCCAAATTATACAACTATATCATCACCATAGTAGAAAGATAGATATCAATATTTCATCACCCTCATAAATGTTCCCTAATTTTACTTTCACAATACATAACTTAGTGTGTACAAGGGTGAATATGGTACAAATACTCTGCACCCATGCATGTTAAGTGGAAAAATGAGACCTGTTGAAATTATTCCAGCAATGTAGGGAGGATTAAAGGGAATAATAGTTGAGACAAATTAAACTATGATATATTGTAAGAACTTTTGTAAATGTCACAATGTACCCCTAGTGGAACAATAATAAAAAATACAGATCTTTGAATGTGGATAAGTGAATAATTGCTACACACAACACCATAACGGATTGTGACACATAAGGATGAGTATAATAGTAAAACGTGGAATTTATTAAATTTCATCTTCAGAAAGGTCAATAAGAGGCTAAAATGAATTAAAGTCCTACAAAATGACTTTTCCATGGATAAAATGAACAAGGACTGTTAATCAATTACTGTCCATCAATCTACTTCAATCTGCTTGGTGACAGTGCCTCCTGATTTCCTGTATTTCCTTTATTTTGGTGTGTCTTCCTGAAGTATATGATTGCATGTAAGTCTGACTGAGACAATCTAGGAAACAGTCCTCTCCAGTAAATCCTCTTTTCTCAAATGACCAACATTCATGAATCTGTTGATAAAATTAAAGACAAATTAGTATGAAAGGACATGGGAATATTTTGAGATTCATCATTCACTCAACAACAGAGATTCGATCTGGATGAATCATGTTATAGGTGAAAATCAATTTCCTTAAAGAAAGGAACACAGTTTTCTGTCCCTAGTATCATATCCTATTACATCACCTAGAAGGCCTTAACCAAAAATATGAGTTAGCTTACTGTCACAGGTGCCTGCTTGCAAGGTCTTGGATGTCTAGTAGCTATGGGTAAGATCACTTCTTCCAATTCTCTTGGATTTAGTAACTGTTGTGAGGTCTGGCACAGATGACTCCATCTGGATTTTGACAGCTTTCCCCAATTTTCTCAAAAATGATTGTCCTTGATGATCTCTGAAGATTTTGCCAATTAATGATTCTTGTTAAAGAAAGTCTGTCATCACAAGGAATATCTTTTCCAGAGGTGTTTTCAGAGTCCATGTTGGAGGGAAAGTATTGGGCAGGTCTGGTGGTTATCAATATCAGTTAAGACCAGTTTGGCCAAATTATGAGCAACAAAAATAGGTTTAGAAAAAGTGTTATTACCTGGCATCCATTTGTGATGCTGACTGCACATGACATCCTGACATCTTAAAGATGCTGCAGAATGTCAGCCAACAACAGTTAAAAGATTTACGAAGAGAAAACAAAAAGCCAACGAAAACAAATATCTAAAAGTTTGACTCAATTCAAAAATATTTATGAGACTTTTTTGTGATTTGATTGAAAATGCTCCAGTGAATGACCCAGACTAAAAATGGCAAGGTTAAGAATTCTGAGAAAATCTAGTTATTTCCATTGTAGACTGCATTTTAGGAAAATATTTATGGCTGACAGCATGCATTTAAACAACCACACTAAGTGCTCCTTGTTACAATTAGAAATACATGAACACAAGCCTGCGAAGTCTAGCATTGTTAACAGTTTTAATTTGGAGAATATCTGTATGGTAAAAGTTTTTTCCTATGTTTTGTGTTCTAGAACATTTATACATTTGTGGAATATAAGTACATTTTAATATATAAGGAAGCAACAATTACTGCTACAGCTACCCAGCTTTTATATATGCATGCTAATTAATTTTAGGGGGTGAAATTTAGAATTTTTGCAAAGTAAATAAATAGGTGTACAACACTGACAAAAATTTTAAAAAATTAGATCTCTTAAAAGTTAGGATGACAGTGCCTGTGATCCCAAATAGACTTATTTCCTAATTCACAATTACATTTCATGTATACAGAAACACTCATTTCGCTAACAGAAATATAAACCATGTTTTAAATAGCATGATTTCCCAATGGCAGGGTTTTCCTGAATATTATTGGCTACATAGAGCATAACTGCCAAAAATTTCCTTAACTATTTTATATACCAATGGTTTAGTAGTATGCTTTCAGATAAAAGAGAGCTTTAGCTGCTCATTTTACATATATTAGCCTGACATGCTTTTAACTCTGAAAATATTAGTACAAAAGGTAGATAAAGTTTAGACACACAGCTCTACATACTTGTAGTCACAAATCTATAGTGTACTAATAATTACTTACAATAATATTTCTTTCATCACACACTTATAAGGTTGTCAGTTAAGAGACCTTTGCAGGATCAAGTACTTAAATGAACTCTCATTTAGTTAGTTAAGGCTTAGTTTTTTAAGTATTTAAAAGCTTGTCCAGATTAACAGGAAATATAAATAATTGTTTTGATAAAATATTTATTATGAAACTTTTTCTCAGGTGTTATTCAGAGTGGACCAAATTAAGATAGTTGTGTTATTTTATGAAGTGTCAGAATAATACCAGGAAGAAAGGTGACCTTAAACTGTTCCTATACACAAAAACAACTTACAAGAACACATTTGTTATTAGATCCAATGATAAAAGAGATTTGAATACAAATTACACTTGCAGAAGATGAAACAGATCAAGGATACTATCCACATAATAAGGCCTGTATTTTAGTTAGATCTGCTTGACATAAAACTATGAATAACTATTTTTAAAAAACTAATACCAGGAGAGGTGGGGCAGAGAAGAGAACAGATCCCTTTAATGTCTTTACCTTAACTCTTTAATTAGAATCATACTAAAGATATTCATACACACACATGTGCAAAAAAAGTTTTAAATGAGGCATGCCATGTCAATTTCAGTATTAATACCTTCAAGAACTCAGGAGCGTGAAAAAATTAAGTAAGTGTCTAAAAGTACATTGGTCAGAACTCTCTTAAGGTTTAGATTGCAATGGCTCTCATTCTTTTCTTTTTGTGAGCCTATAGATTTATTTTTTCATTGTTGTGCTGGGTGGGGGTACAATGTCATTTACAAAAGTCCTTGCAATGCATCCAACATATTTAAGACTTATTTTGGTTAGCTTGATAGCTGAAGCAAGAGTCAATGCTAGAAAAGTGTTTTGAGTCAGTTTCATTTTTCAATAAGACTGTTGCCATAGCTATCATTTTCTTTAATAAGTTAATCATACAATCAACATACACAAAATTTATACAATGACACCTAAAATGATTACATTAAATTCTGAGTGAGATGGAGATCCAAGGTGGTGACTAGAGGGAGGAAGCAGATATCATGAGCTCCGTAAAGCAAAAATCTTGCTGAGAAGGTGGAGACACACCTGGCAGGAAAAATCACCAAGAACAATCAAAACTCCGACACCCCAAACCACCAGCCTTCACATAGCTTCTCCATGCCACATTACAGGGAAAACCAGGAGGGCTCCCACCTCACCAGATGTTGGCTCAAAAACCTTATTGCGAGACATAGGACAATAAGTGAGCAAATAAGCAACATGTGGCACCCCACTGCCACCCCTGGCATAAACCAGCATAGCCCCCTAGACAGACTGATCCCACCCTGGAAACAAAAACTGAATAATAAACAAGGAACTGAAAAGGACATGTAGCAAAGAGGGTGGGGCACCTTGAGTGCACTAGAGAAGGGAGTTGGGGCAGTCTCCTGGACAAAATTTAAATAAACAAAGCCTACAACAGTAGCTGGTTTGTAGGACTCTCCACCAGGCATGAGTAGAGGGGCAGATCCCCATGTTAACTGTAAATAAACAAAGCCTGCTGGAGAGGGTGGGTATGGCAGCTCTTCCAGTGAACTTAAAATAAATAAAGACTGGAATAATAGCCGGCTGGCAGTAGGCAGCAGATGAGCTGCAGCCTGAAAAGGGCAGATTGTAGCTCACAAAGTTGTCTCCTGAAGCATCCACATGGCGAGACAACCACAGAGATACTGCTTAAAAACCAACACTATGACTGGATGCTGAAGGAGCAACACCACAACTACTAAGTCTGACACTTCATTGATTCTGGACCTGAAATTTTTATTTTTTTATACTTTTATATATCTTTTCTAGTTTTATGTAATTATTTTTTCTTTTTTCTTTTTTAAAATTTTTTGTCATGAGAACACAGAGCAACTACTTATATATCAGCACTAGGACTGGATGCTAAAGGAGTAGCATCAGAACTACTAAGATAAAACTTCATTGCATCTGAACCTGGGATTTTTTTTCTTTTTCTCTCTTCTTTTTTCTTTTTTCATTTTCTCTCTAAATGCTTGTTTAGTTCACTGTTGATTAGTACTATCACTCCCTGTTAATTTCCTTGATTCTATATTTTCTTTTCTTTTTTATTTCCATTCTTTTTCCTATTACTCTTCCATTTTAGATATTACTTTTACTATTGCAAGTAGGATAATACCAAATTACACACAGTACAGGGACAGAAACAACCATGTGGAATGATAGGAAGACAGAAAAAGGATGGAAACCACTTTCCCCACAATAAAAAATTAGTACAGAAACCAGAGTGAAATGATGAAAACATATACCCAGATGCAGACTCCAACAAAATGAAGAGAAACTGTACAAAGGAAGCCAACAAAGCCCACAACAACACTCTGAAAGAAGAAATCCTACAAGCCATCAATGAGAATTACATAGAGATCATACTATATATGGTCAATCAAAATGTACAGGAGATAGTCAAGAAATTCCAAGACAACAAAAATAAAGAATGTGAGACAGCACAAGAACAAATAAAAGAAACTATAGAAGCCCTGAATAATCACCAACGTGAAACAAAGAAAACCATAAATACAGCGATAAATAAACTCAGGTCAAAAATTGACAATATTATTGAGGAAATAACCCATGATATGGAAAGCCTCAGGAAAAGGAATGAAACAGAAATACAAAACATAATGGAAGGCCACTCCAGCAGATTAGAACAAGCAGAAGACAAAATCTCAGAACTTGAATATGAAATGGTAATTAAAGGAAAAACTGAAAAAATAGGAGTCACACAACTCAAGACCTATGAAAGGAATATGCAAGAATTCACTGAAACATCAAAAGACCAAACGTGGAAATCATGGGCATTGATGAAGGAGAAGATTTGCAAGCAAAAGAAATTCATAATATATTCAACAAAATAAAAACAGACAAATTCCCAAATCTAGAGAAAACTATGCCCATTCAGGTACAGGAAGCTTCCAGAACATCAAAAACCTTCACTAAAATAGAACTACCCCATGGCATATTATCATTAAAACAACAAGCACAAGGAACAGTGAAAGAATATTGAAGACTATGAGAGAGAAAAAACAAATAACACACAAAGGTAAACCTGTCAAAATCACAGTAGATTTCTCAATGGAAACCTTAAAGCAAGAAGAGCATGGAGTGAGGTCTTCTAGGCCCTGAATGAAAACAACTACAACCGTAGGATACCCTACCCAGCAAAACTAACATTCAAAATAGATCATGCAATAAAAGTCTTCCATGATAAGCAGAAACTAAAACAATATATGACCACCAAGCCACCACTACAAAAGATTCTTCAAGGAATTCTGCACACAGAAAGTGAAAGCAAACCATGAAAGGGCAGGCAGTACCAAACCACAGGAGAAGAAAAGACAAGAAAGTAGAGAGTAACAGAGATTTAGGTGCACACAGTCAAACCCTTAGACAACTAAGAAACTACATGACAGGAATCACCACAAACCTATCAATACTAACACTGAATGTTAACAGACTTAATTCCCCCATCAAAAGACACTGTTTGACAAACTGAATTAAAAGGTAACATCCAACATTTTGTTGCTTATAGGAGACCCATCTCATTGACAGAAACAAGCATAGGCTTAGGGTGAAAGGCTGGAATATTTACTAAGCCAGTGGTCCCCCAAAACAGGCAGGAATAGCAATACTTATCTCAGACAAAGTAGACTTCAAACCTACATTGATCAAATGAGACAAAGAAGGACATTCCATACTAATGAAAGGCAAAATACACCAAAAGAAAAAAACAATTATCAACCTATTCACACCCAACATCAATGTACCCAATTTCATCAAACATATGCTGAAGGATCTAAAAACATATATAAACACCAACATAGTGGTATTGGGAGACTTTATTACCCCCCATCACCAGTAGATAGATCATCCAAACAAAAAATCAAAAGAAATCCTAGCTCTAAATCATACCAAAGATCAAATTGACCTATCCAATGTCTACAGAATATTCATCTACCTTCTGCACAATATGCATTCTTCTCAGCAGACCATGGAACCTTCTCCAAAATTGATCATGCCTTAGAAAACAAAACAAGCTTCAGCAAATATAAGAAAATAAAAATAATCCCATGCATTCTATCTGATCACAGTGCATTAAAACTAGAACTCAATAACAAGAATAATACCAAAAAACATGCAAACAGTTGGAAGCTGAACAGAACATTGCTCAATGATCAGTGGGTCATTGATGAAATAAAAGAGGAAATTAAAAGATTCCTGGAAGTTAATGAAAATGAAAACATGACCTACCAGAACCTATGGGACACTGAAAAGGCAGTCCTGAGAGGAAAGTTTATAGCCATGAGTGCATATATTAAAAGGACAGAAAAATCTCAAATCAATGACCTAATGCTACATCTCAGACTCCTAGAAAAACAAGAAGAAAAAAAACAAGAACAAAAAAGGAGAGAAATAATAAAAATAAGAGATAAAATCAATTAAATAGAAACAAAAAAACATAGAAAGAATTGATGAAACAAAAAGTTGGTTCTTTGAAAAAATAAATAAGATGGACAGAACTCTGGCAAACCTGACTAAATCAATGAGAGAAAAAATCCAAATCAGTAAAATCAGAAATCCAAAAGGGGAGATAACAATAAACAGCATGGAAATCCAGTAAACCATCAGAGATTACTTTGAGAACCTATATTCTAAGAAATTTGAAAATCTTGAAGAAATGGACATATTTCTAGAAACTTACATCCACCCAAAACTGAACCAAGAGTATATTAATCATCTGAACAGATCTATAACACAAAATGAAATTGAAGCAGCAATACAGTCTCCCAAAACAGAAAAGCCCAGGACCTGTTTGATCCTCTGCTGAATTCTATTAGACATTTATAGAAGAATTAATACCAATCCTCCTTAAACTGTTCCATGAAATAGAAGGGGAAGGAAAACTGCCTAACTCATTTTAGGAAGCCAATATTACACTCATCCCAAAGCCAGGCAAAGAGACCTTCAAGAAGGAGAACTATATGCCAGTCTCCTTAATGAATATCAATGCAAAAATACTCAATAAAATAATGGCAAACCGAATTCAACACATCAGAAAGATCATTCATCACGACCAAGTTGGCTTCTTCTCAGGAATGCAAGGGTGGTTCAGCATATGCAAATCAATAAATGTAATACAACACATTAATAGAAGCAAAGACAAAAAACCACGTAATCATCTAAATAGATGCAGAAAAAGCCTTCAAAAAGATCCAACACCATTTCATGATAAATGCTCTGTGAAAACTAGGAATAGAAAGAAAGTACCTGAACATTATAAAAGCTATATATGACAAACCTACAGCCAACATCATACTTAATGGTGAAAAACTGAAACCATTTCCCCTAAAAAAAAAGAATGAGACAAGGATGCCCACTATCCCCACTCCTATTCAACTGGAATTCCTAGCCTGAGCCATTAGGGAAGAAGAAGAAATAAAAGAATACAAATAGGTAAAGAAACTGCCAAAATTTGCCTACTTGCAGATGATATGATCCTATACTTTAAGGACCCAAAAAATACTATCCAAAAACTCTGAGACACCATCAACAGCTACAGCAAAGTGGCAGGATATAAAATCAACTTTCAAAAATCATTAGCTTTTTTTTCATGTATACACTAATAACCAACAAACTGAGAAAGAATATATGAAAACAATTCCATTTACAATAGCCTCAAAAAAATCCATACCTAGGAGTAAACTTAACAAAGGATGTGAATGACCTCTAAAAGGAGAATTACAAATCCCTGAGGAAAGAGATTGAGGAAGACTACAGAAGGTGGGGAGATCTCCCATGCTCATGGATTGGTAGAATCAGCATAATAAAAATGGCTATACTACCACAAGCAATCTATATGTTTAATGCAATTCCCATCAAAATCCCAATGACATTCCTCAAAGAGATTGAAAAATCTGTCTTAAAATGCATTTGGAAACACAAAAAACTGTGAATAGCCAAGGCAATACTCAGTCAAAAAGAACAATGCTGGAGGTATCACAATACCCGACTTCAAACTATATTACAAAGCAATGGCAGTAAAAACAGCATGGTACTGGCACAAAAACAGACTTGAAGACCAGTGGCACAGAATAGAGGACCCGGATATGAATCCACACAACTAACCCCACCTTATTTTTGACAAAGGTGCTAAAAATATACGATGGAGAAAAGACAGCCTCTTAAACAAAAGTTGGGAAAAGTGGTTATCCATCTGCAAAAAACTGAAACTAGATCCATGTTTATCACCCTGTTCTAGTATCAACTAGTACAGTTGGATGAAGGACCTTAATATCAGACCCCAAACTCTAATGTTGTTACAGAAATGAGTAAGAAAAACGTTGGAAGTAATAGGTATAGTCAAGGACTTTCTCAATAGAACCCTAGCAGCTCTGCAACTAAGAGAAAGATGGACAAATGAGATTTCATAAAGTTAAAAAGTTTCTGCACAACAAAAGAAAGGGTCTCTAAACTGAAGAGACCACTGTCAGAATGGGAGAAAATACTTTCCAGCTACACATCAGACAAAGGACTGATAACCAGAATATATAGGGAACTCAAAAAACTAAACTATCCATAAATTAATGAACCAATAAAGAATTGGACAAGTGAACTAAACAGAACTTATTAAAAGAAGAAATTCAAATAGCCAAAAAGCACATGAAAAAATGCTCACCATCTCTAGCCATAAAGGAAACTTAAAAACCACACTAAGATTCCACCTCACTCCTGTTAGAATAGCCATCATTAGAAACACCAACATCAACAGTTGTTGGCAAGGATGTGGGGGAAAATGAACCCTTGTACCATGCTGGTGGGAATGCAAACTAGTACAACCATTCTGGAAAGAAATTTGGAGACTTTCTTACAAATTTAAACATAGATCTGCCATATGATCCAGGAATCCCACTCCTTGGGATATACTCAAAGGAATGTGACACAGGTTCCTCCAGAGGCCCTTGCACACCCATGTTTATTGCAGTGCTATTCACAATAGCCAAGTTATGGAAACAGCCAAGATGCCCCACTACTGAAGAATAGATTAAGAAAATGTGGTATTTATACACAATGGAATTTTATGCAGCCATGAAGAAGAATGAAATGTTATCATTCGAAAGTAAATGAATGGAACTGGAGAACATCATCCTGAGTGAGGTTAGCCAGGCTCAGAAGACCAAAACTCATATATTTTCCCTCATATGTGGACTTTAAATCAAGGGCAAATACAGCAAGGTGATTGGACTTTGGCCACATGATAAGGTGGAGCACACAAGGGAGGGATAGGGTAGAAACCCAAAAAACATGATAATTTTTGATGTCCTCAATGCAAAGGAACTAATGCAGAAACTTTAAAGTGACAGAGGCCAATAGTAAAATGGGATCAGGAACTAGAGAAAAGGTCAGTTTGAGAAGAATCATCTTAGAATGTAACACATTGTACATGGAAGCAATCCTAGGAGTCTCCCTGTATAGCTATCTTTATCTCATAGCAAAAATGCTTTGTCCTTCTTATTATTGTTCATACTCTCTCTTCAACAAAATTAGAGAAAAGAGCAGAACAGTTTCTGCCTAAAAATGAGGAGGTGGGTGGGGAGAGGAAGGGTGTTTGGAGGAAATGGAAGGGGCTGGTGTAGTGGGGAGAAATGGTCCAAATATTGTATGCACATATGAATAAATGAAAAAATTCTGAGTGCATTCTTAGACATCGTCTTGCTAGGACTCAAGTCTAAGAATGAACTAGGAATCAAGTTTTTCTTAGTGCTTTTATTTTTCAGTTGTTTATACACATAGTAATTTTAACATTTATTAGCCAATGTTAATCATCTTTTAGTGTTTGGAGTGTTTTATGAATGTTGGAGGATGACTGGGAGATAAAATGTAAGTGAAGGTACATTTGCCTCATCTGTGTCATGTGTAAGAGTGATATATTTGGTCATCGCCTGTGTAAGGTGTGAGAAGAAGAGGGCTGAGATTTGTTGGGGTCCCGTGCATCCTGGTTTTTTTATTACTTTTTAGAATTAACTGGATTAAGTGTAGACGTGTCCATTTTGGCTAGAAGGAATGCAATTATGTGGCCCGTTTTAATATTAAAAGTCTTTAACTTGCCTGTAGAGGGTGCATTATAAATAATTTACTTTTAAAGTAATAATTCAAACCTTTAAAGTAAATTTAGGGAGCCTATTCTAGTGTGTAGCACTAGCATCCCTTCTCCTCATCCAGACAAAGCATAGGGGATGCACAAATCTACCCTCTCACTGTATAGTAAAAAAATTTTTTTAATTAGAATTTGTATGTCAGGACAGAAAAGGGGAAGACTGATGAGGTAAAAAATGTCACATCTTCATTGAAACTGGTGTTATCTGGATATCTTAATAAGCATGAAACAGGTGAAATGAATTAGCCCCTCTCTCAAGACTAAATTTTAGGCAAGGGGCCATATAAGCAATCCAAATGGGTCATTGAATCCATATCCATAGAAAAACAGAAGAAGGCTTCCCTTTTGTCTTTTAGCTAAAGCCATAACCTAGAAAACTGAGATTTTCATTTTAAATACATGGGGCATTTGTAGAAGATAAAGAAAAGCTTACATAGCAAATTGAAATCTTGTCTTTGGTCTCTCCAGCCTGTGCACACATGGAGCTGAAGGCATTGTTCCATAACCCTGAGTGTGTGGTGGCTTGGCCAGGAGAGTGAATGGGGTGGCCCAGGAACACTGCCTGAAACTAATGGATATGTTTGACCTGATCCTTCTGGTCTTGAAATGCCTTCAATGGGAAAACAGCCCATCTCAAAAACAAGACATAAAGTGGCTAACTGTAAGTAGAGAACTTACGGAGTTCTTAGAGACTTAGAATTAGTTGGAAAAAATCCAGGAGAGAAGCAGCTCCAGTCCCCAGCTCCAATCCCACATGCCATTTAGATTTTTCAATTGACTTTCTGCTTTATTCCTGGAATCCTGTGAGCCATTCAGGAGGCAAAGATCTGACAATGCAACTTAAGCATGATTTCTTTCCTTTTCTCCTTGTCTATTTCTGTCTATTGTCCTCACTCAGGTGGCCAGTCTGGGAGGGAAGACAGGAGAATGTTAAGAAGTGGGAGGGGTGAAAGAAACCTCCATCATGGCTAAGACAGATTTAGAGAGAAGAGTTTCAAAGCATAACACTTTTTATTGCTTATGAGGTGAAGGAAGGATAAAAGATAACATAGAGCTGTGTCAAAGTCATGGAGGAGAGGGATTTTTTAAGAGAAGACAGAGAAAACTGGGAGGAATTTTTGTTTGGGAGAATAATATGATAAGGCAAACAAGACTGAGAGAAGGTGAGTCTGGAGGAAAGATAAGCAAAGACCTAGATACAGGGGAACCTTGGACCATGTCCCAGAGTGTTGGAGGAATTTGGAAATTGAAAATACCTTGTTTGGGCCAATGGACACAATTTCTGTGAGACCCAGTGTCTGAAATCAAGAGTTCCAGTGGTTAGAAAAGGTGGTGAGTAATCCCAGCAGTGGTCCTACCTGGTAGAACAGACATATCAGAGGGCAGGAGTGTCACCACTGGCAACTGATAGCCTATGGTATGTGTGTACACCTGGATTTTCTAGGCATCCTCCAAAATAGCAGGTTAATCTACCCAGTTGGTAGATGAGGGGAGTCTCTTGCCCAGGCAGGGATTTGGAAGTAGTCTACGGTAGGACAGGCAGTTAGAGAGAAACCAAGATAAACAAGAAACTCACTGAAATTCAAGACTGGTATTGGATGGATAGCCAGTAAAATGGAGATAGTCCCTGATGGAGATGTGAAAGAAAGGAAACAAAGTAAAGGGTGGGAGAGATTGAGCAGCTAAAAGGGGGGAGAAGCAGCAGGGGATGGGAGAGGAAGGCTGTAGCCTCCACTAGGCTCTGGGAGTAAGCCTGGAAAGAGCTGCTGCTTGTCCACTGTTTCCCAGGTTTCAAGAATTGAGAACTGAGACTCAAGCTCATAAGTGCTATCCTGGGTCTCCACATTATCTGTCAGACTGAAGGAGGCATAGAATGGATAGTCAGGGAGACAGCTCAAATGCCAGCACAAGATTTATTGTGGAAGAAACCCTACAGAGGGGTCCTCAGCAAGCAAACTGGAGCCCCTAGCTGCTTACACACTTCGAGCAGATGTAGGGGAATGGTCTTGCAGGAAAGTTTTGGCTGGACAGGAAAATTTTTCTCAAGTGGAGTTAATGACTGGGAGGAAAAACTACAGGAGATGAGTGGGAATTAAGTAGGTAAGTTGCTCAGTTCCATACTCCCTGGTGAGGGAGCAGCTTGTCATTTCCTTGAAGGTAGATGTGGTCCTACCAGTGGGTGGTGGGATATTTCCAGTAAGTTATGGATGGGAGTTCTGATCTTAACATGGCTTCCCTTTTGCTCACCCAAACAGTTTCCTCCTAAGAAATGAATAGCTCTACTTGCAGTATTTCATGGCAGGAAAAGTGAACACAATAGAATATGTCTGTACAATGTCCTCCTATGAGGAGGCATTCTGCTAGGTATCTGTTGTATTCACTTCTTTTCAGGAAGCATTGCCACAGTTGATTTATAGCTTCATTGAAATTTTGTTCAATTACATATTTATATATTCAAGGTGAGAACATAATGGATTGATGTATGGGCTTATACTATATCATTGTTAGATTTATACATTCCATCATTATCCTTCTCCCCTCACCCCTTCTGAGAACAATTTCAACAAGTATCATTTTTCTATTTTCATATATGGATACAAAAATGCATCTACCATAATCATCCGTATTCCCCATTTCCCTGTACTCACCCATCTCCCACTGGCACCCATCCCTGGAAAAGACTTATTTTTACATCATACCCTTCATCTTTAGAGTATATATTGATAGTCCAAGGGGTTTCATCTTGGAACTTCAGGCCTGTTTGTAGCACTCTTTGATGAAATCAATCCAACCATTACTTAGTCATTGTGCATGACCATGCTCCCCTAATATTTAACAACTGACAGTACAGTAAATTATATTCTATTTGTATATAGGTAGGAATTTTATTATTTTTCATTTTGTAACATTTTCTTTACTTCTCACACCTCTAGTAGTCACTTCAGCCAGACTCACTAATATAATTTTGTTTTCTCTCCCACTATATATATATATATATATGTGTGTGTTTATATCTACATATATGTGATCATATATGTATCTATATGTACATTTAACTTAGAGGTCTAGCTTAAACATATGAGGGAAAATATGTGACCTTTGACTTTTTCAACCTCTCTTACTTCACTTAACATGTGGTTCTCCAGTTCCATCCATTTACCGGCAAATAATATAATTTAATTCTTCTTCATGGTTGAGTTAAACACCATTGTGTATATACACTATGTATTCTTAATCAATTCATCAGTTGTGGGGCATCTGGTCCTTTTCCACAGATTGACTATTATAATTAGTGCTGCAGTAAACATGGTTGTGTCAGTGGCTCTATCATATGTTGGAGAACATTCCTTAGGATATATGGCTAGGAGTGGTATGGCTAGATTGTATGGTAGTTTTAATTTTGTTTTCTGAGGGACATCCATATTGCTTTCCATAGTGGTTGCACCAATTTAAATTCCCACCAACATGGTGGAAGTGTTCCTTTTCCCTCATACCCTTGCCAGCATTTGTTATTAGTTGTGTTATTAATGACAGCCATTTTCACAGGGATGAGGTAGAATCTCAATATAGTTTTGATTTTCATTTCCATGATGGCTAAGGATATCAAACATTTCTTCATATGTTCATTGGTTATTTTTATTTCATTTTCTGAGAATTATATATTCAGTTTATTTGCCCATTTACAACAGTGAAATTAATCCAGGAAAAATATGGAACACACTGGCCCACATAGCCATAGGCAATAACTTTATGAATGGAACTCCAGTAGCTCAGCAATTAAGAGGAAGTATCAACAAATGGGAGTGCATGAAACTACAAATCTGCACAGCAAAGGAAAAAGTCATGAGACTCAAAAGGCAACCTATAGAATGAGAAAAAATTTTTGCAAGCTATTCATCTGACAAAGGATTAATAACCAGAATTTACAGGGATTTCAAAAAACCTAACTTCTCAAAGAATCATGGTATAGTCTTAGAAGAACAGACTTTTGAGAAGGTGAATGGGTCATGAAACTATTTATGCATGGCTGTAGTCCTATCGATAGAATATCCTTCACCTGATTGAGTGGTTCAGGTCATGTGAATTGAATACTAGAATTAGTTCTACTGTGCAGCAAATGTGGTGGACATTTGTATCCTGCTTGACAGCTCCTGAGATAGCTTACTCATATTCCATATCCTTCTGAGTTAAGATGAATTTCGACCATATTCTGTTACATTATCTGTTCATTTGGCATAATTAGATGATGCCTATGGTTTAGGATGAAACAATCAAGTTTTTTGCAGTGCTATAAAGAAGCAAAAGTATAATGTTAACATTAATTACTAACAGAAAACATAGATACCTTTCTTTGTGTTTGTGTATGTCGTAACGTGGATCAAACCCAGGGATTCATGCATGCTAGGCAATTGCTCTAACATCTGAGCTATGTTCTCTGTCTTTTTGTTTTGCATTTTGCTTTTAATGTAGTGTTTCACTGACTGCCCTTTCTGACCTCAAACTCATGATTTTCCTGCACCTGTCTCTGGAATAGCAGGGAATACAAATATGCATTACCAAATGTAGTTTTTTAAAAATTTATTCATAGGTGCATACAATGTTTGGGCTATTTCTCCCCCTCACCCCCCTCCCCAGCCTTCCCCCTTACCCCCTTGCTTCCAGGCAGAACCTGTTCTGCCATTATCTCTAACTTTGTTGAAGAGAAACTATAAACAATAATAATAACAAAGACAAAGCATTTTTTCTAGTTGAGATAAGGATAGCTATACAGGGAAATCCCTAGCATGGCTTCCATGTACAAATATGTTACATTCAAAGTTCTTCTTGAACTGACCTTTTCTCTAGTTCCTGATCCCCTTCTCCTACTGGCCTTTGTTGCTTTAAAGTTTGTTCATTGGTTCCTTTGCATTGAGGGCATCAAATACTATCACGTTTTTTGGGTTTCTTACCTATCCTCATACCTCCCTTGTGTGCTCTCACTGTATCATGTGACCAAAGTCCATTCACCTTGCTGTATTTGCCCTTGATCTAATGTCTGAAAATGAGGGAGAACATAGCATTATTGGTCTTCTGAGCCAGGCTAACCTCACTCAGAATGAAGTTCTCCAGTTCCATCAATTTGCTTGTGAATGATAAGATGTCATTCTTCTTCACAGCTACATAAAATTCCATTCTGTATAAATACCACATTTTCTTAATCCATTCTTCAGTAGTGGGGCATCTTGGCTATTTCCATAACTTGGCTATTGTGAATAGCACTGCAATAAACATGGGTGTGCAAGTGCCTCTGGAGGAACCTGTGTCACATTCCTTTGGGTATATCCCGAGGAGTGGGATTGCTGGATCATATGGCTGATCTATATTTAGATTTCTAAGAAGTGTCCATATTTTTTTCAGAGTGCTTGTACTAGTTTGCATTCCCACCAGCACTATATGAGGGCTCCTTTATCCCCACATTTTCACCAACACCCATTGTTGTTGGTGTTTCTAATGATGGCTATTCTAACAGGGGTGTGGTGGAATCTTAGTGTGTTTTTGATTTACGTTTCCTTAATGGCTAGAGATGGAGAGCATTTCTTCATGTGCTTTTTGGCTATTTGAATTTCTTCTTTTGAGAAAGTTCTGTTTAATTAACTTGCCCAATTCTTTATTGGTTCATTCATTTTGGGAGAGTTTAGTTTTTTGAGTTCCCTATATATTCTGGTTATCAGTCCTTTGTCTGATGTATAGCTGGCAAAAATTTTCTCCCAGTCTGTGGGTGGTCTCTTAGTTTAGAGACCATTACTTTTGTTATGCAAAAGCTTTATGGTTTTATAAATTCCATTTGTCTATACTTTCTCTTAGTTGCTGAGCTGCTGGGGCTCTATTTAGGAAGTTGTTGCTTATACATATTACTTCCAAAGTGTTTCCTACTCTTTAGAGTTTGGGGTCTGATATTAAGGTCCTTGGTCACTTTGAGTTGATACTAGTACAGGGTGATAAACAAGGATCTAGTTTCAGTTTTTTGCAGATGGCTAACCACTTTTCCCAACAACTTTTGTTGAAGAAGCTGTCATTTCTCCATCATATACTTTTAGTGCCTTTGTTAAAAATAAGGTGGGCATAGTTGTGTGGATATATGGGTCCTCTATTCTGTTCCACTGATCTTCATGTCTGTTTTTGTGCCAGTACCATGCTATTTCTTTTGCTATTGCTTTGTAATATAGTTTGAAGTAAGGTATTGTGATACCTCTAGCATTGTTCAATTTCCTGACTATTGCCTTGGCTATTTGCAGTCTCTTGTGTTTCCAAACGAATTTTAGGGTAGATTTTTCCATCTCTTTGATGAATGTCATTGAAATTTTGATGGGAATTGCATTAAACATGTAGACTGCTTATGGTACTATAGCCATTTTTACTATGCTGCTTCCACGAATCCGTGAGCATGGGAGATCTCTCCACCTTCTGTAGACTTCCTCAATCTCTTTCTTCAGGGGTTTGTAGTTCTCATTGTAGAGGTCATTCACATCCTTTGTTAAAGTTACTCCTAAGTTTTATCTTTTTTGAGGCTATGGTAAATAGAATTGTTTTCATATATTCTTTCTCAGTTTATTCATTATTAGTGCATAGAAAAGCTAATGATTTTTGGAAGTTGATTTTATATTCTGCCACTTTGCTCTAGCTTTTGTTGGTATCTAGGAGTTTTTGGGTAGAGTTTTTTTTAAGTCTTTAAGACATAGGATCATATTGTGTGAAAATAGGGATATTTTGACAGTTTCTTTACCTATTTGTTTTCATTTTATTTCTTCTTCTTGCACAATTGCTCTGGCTAGGAATTCCAGTACTATGTTGAATAGGAATGGGGATAGTAGGCATCCTTGTCTGGTTCCTGTTTTTAGGGAAAATGGCTTCAGTTTTTCACCATTAAGTATAATGTTGGCTGTAGGTTTGTCATATATAGCAACATTAAGTCTAATGTTGAGGTGCTTTCCTTATATTCCTAGTTTTCTTAGAGCTTTTATCATGAAATGGTGTTGAATCTTGTCAAAGACTTTTTCCTGCATCTGTGGAGATGATCAAGTGGTTTTTTTCTTTGCTTCAATTAATGTGCTGTGTTACATTTATTGATTTGCATATGTTTAACCTTTCCTGCATTCCTGTGGTGAAGCTAACTGGGTCATGTTTAATGATCTTTCTGATGTATTGTTGAATTTTGTTTGTCATTATTTTATTGAGAGTATTTGCATCGGGATTCATTAATGAGATTGGCCTACAGTTCTCCTTTTTGGAGGTATCTTTGCCTGGTTTTGGGATGCATGTAATACTGACTTTATAAAATGAGTTAGGCAGTTTTCCTTCCCTTTTTATTTTGTGGAACAGTTTAAGGAGGGTTGTTATTAGTTCTTTTTTAAATGTGTGATAGAATTCAGCTGAGAATCCATCAGGTTCTTGATCTGTCTCCTTTGGAAGACTCTTTATTGCTGCTTCAATTTCATTTTGTGTTATCAATCTATTCAGGTGATTTATGTCCTCTTGGTTTAGTTTTGGATGAGCATAAGTGCCTAGAAGTTTCTCAGTTTCTTCAATATTATCAAATTTATTGGAATATAGGTTCTCAAAGTTGTCTCTGATGATTTCCTGGATTACCATGACGTTTGTTGTTTTCTCCCTTTTTGAATTTTTGATTTTACTGATTTGGGTTTTTTCTCTTCTCATTTTGGTCAGATTTGCCAGGGATCTTTCAATCTTGTTTATTTTTTCAAAAAGCCAACTTTTTGTAAAATTAATTCTTGGTATGGATTATTGTTTGTATTTCATTAATTTTGGCCCTTATTTTTATTATTTCTCTCCTGCTAGTTTTTGGGTTTGCTTGTTTTTCTCATTCTACGAGTTTGAGATGTTACATTAGGTCATTAATTTGAGATCTTTCTGTCCTTTTAATATATGCATTCATGGCCATAAACTTTCCTCTCAGGCAGTGTCCCATAGGTTCCAGTAGGTCATATTTTCATTTTCATTAATTTCCAGTAATCTTTTAATTTCCTCTTTTATTTCATCAATGACCCATTGATCATTGAGCAATATGTTGTTCAGCTTCCAAGTGTTTGCATATTTTTTGCTATTTTTTTTGTTGTTAAGTTCTAGTTTTAATGCATTGTGATCAGATAGAATGCATGGTATTATTTCTATTTTCTTATATTTGCTGAGGCTTGATTTGTGCCCTAAGACATGATCAATTTTGGAAACAGTTCCATGGTCTGCTGAGAAGAATTTATATTGTGCAGAAGGTGAATGAAATATTCTGTAGACATCACCTAGGTCCATTAGATCTAGTATGATTTAGATCTAGGATTTCTTTGTTGGTTTTTTCTTTGAATGATCTATCTATTGGTGATATGGGGGTATTAAAGTCTCCCACTAACACTATGTTGGAGTTTATATATATGTTTAAGTTCTTCAGGGCATGTTTGATGAAATTGTGTGTGTTGACATTGGGTGCATTTATGTTGGTAATTTCTTTTTCCTTTTGGTGTATTTCCTCTTTTATTAGTATGGGATGTCCTTCTTTATCTAGTTTTATCAATGTAGGTTTGAAGTCTACTTTGTCTGAGATAATTATTGCTAATCCTGCCTGTTTTCGGGGGCCCTTGGCTTGGTAAATCTTCCAGCCTTTCATCCTAAGCCTATGCTTGTTTTTGTAGATGAGATGGGTCTCCTGTAAGCAACAAATTGTTGGATCTTCCTTTTTAATCCAGTTTGTCAATCAGTGCTTTTGATGGGGGAATTAAGTCCATTAGCATTGAGTGTTAGTATTGATAGGTATGTTGTGATTCCTGTCATTTAGTTGTCTTGGTTGTTTTAGGGTTTGATTGTGAGAAGCTAAATCTTTGTTACTCTCTACTTTCTTGCTTTTTCTTCTTCTTTGCTTTGGTACTGCCTGCCCTTCCATGATTTTATTTGCCTTCACATTCTGTGTGCAGAATTCGTTGAAGAATCTTTTGTAATGATGGCTTGCTGGTCATATATTGTTTTAGTTTCTGCTTATCATGGAAGACTTTTATTGTTCCATCTAATCTGAATGATGTTTTGCTGGGTAGAGTATCCTAGGGTTGAAGTTATTTTCAGTCAGTACCTGGAATACTTTACTCCATGCTCTTCTTCCTGTTAAGGTTTCTGTTAAGAAATCTGCAGTGATTTAGATGGGTTTACATTTGTATGTTATTAACTATGTTACTCTTACAACCTTCAGTATTCTTTCTCTATTCTCTGTGATTGTTGTTTTAATGATAACATGTCATGTGGTAGCTCTATTTTTGTCAGGTCTGTTTGGTGTCCTGAAGGATTCCTGTACCTGAATGGGCATAGTTATCTCTATATTTGGGAAATTTTCTGTTTTTATTTTGTTGAATATATTACAAATTTCTTTTGCTTGCACCTCTTCTCCTTCTTCAATGCCCATGTGGTCTTTAGTTGTTGTCAGTGAATTCTTGCATATTCCTTTCATAGTTCTTGAGTTGTGTGACTCCTAGTTCTTCAGTTTTTCCTTTAATTACCATTTCATATTCAAGTTCTGAGATTTTGTCTTCTGCTTGTTCTAATCTGCTGGAGTGGCCTTCCATTTTGTTTTGTACTTCTGTTTCATTCTTTTTCCTGAGGTTTTCCATATCATGTGTCACTTCCTCTTTAATATTGTCAATTTTTGACCTGAGTTCATTTATCTCTCTATTTATGGTGTTCTTTGTTTCACTTTGGTGTTTATTCAGGGCTTCTATAGTTTCTTTTATTTGTTCTTGTGCTATCTCACATTCTTTATATTTTGTTGTCTTGGAATTTCTTGACTGTCTCCTATATATTTTGGGTGACCATATCTAGTATGATCTCTATGTAATTCTCATTGATTGCAGGCAGGATTTCTTCTTTCAGATTGTTCTTGCATTCCTTGGTATAGTTTCTCTTTGTTTTATTGGAGTCTGCATCTGGGTATCCATTTTCTTCATTTCCCTCTGGTTCCAGTACTAATTTAGTATTGGGAGGAACATGGTTTCCATCCTTTTTCCATCTTCCCATCATTCCACTTGGTGCTGTTACTGTCCCTGTACTGTGTGTAATTTAGTATTATCTAGCTTGCAATAGTAAAAGTATTCATATCTAGAATAGAAGAGTAAGAAGAAAAAAGAGAGCAAAGAAAGAAAAGAAAAAAATAGAAAAAAGTAGAGAACCAAAGAAATTAATTGGGAGAGACAGTGTACTAATCAACAGTGAACTAAACAAGCATTTAGATAGAAAGAGAAAAAAGAAAAAAGATGAGAGAATAGAAAAAAATATCCCAGGCTCAGGTGCAATGAAGTTTCAGTCTTAGTACTTCTGGTGTTACTCCTTCAGTATCCAGAGAGTAGTAGCTCTGCCATTGTCTTACCAAAGGAAAAAAATTTAAAACAAAAAACTGAAGAAAAAAGAAAAAATAACATAAAAATATAAAAGGTATATAGAAGTATAAAAAAATAAAAATTTCAGGTCCAGAAACAATGAAGTTTCAGTCTTAGTACTTCTGGTGTTGCTCCTTCATCATCCAGTCCTAGTGTTGGTATTTAAGCAGTAGCAGTGTTGTTGTCTTGCTAGGTGTTTGTGTCAGGAGACAGCTTTGTGAACCACTATCTGCCCTTAGCTCATCTGCAGCTACTGCCAGATGCTGAATGCTGTCGCAGGCTTTATTTATTTAAAGTTCACTGGTAGAGCTGCGTTATTTAAAGTTCATACCGGTGCCTGCCCCTCCCCTCTTCTCCAGTGAAAAGTCCTGCATGTCAGCTACTGTTGCAGGATGGATTTATTTAAAGTCTGCTGGGCAGACTTCCCCTCCCCCCTTCTCTGGTGTGCTCAAGGCACCCCACCCTCTTTGCTTCCTGTTCTTTTCAGTTCCTTACTTAGCTTTTTTTTTTCCAAGATTGGGATCAGACTGTTCAGGCAGCTATGCTGGTTTTATCCGAGGGTTGGCTGTGGGGATACCATGTGCTGCTTATTTGCTCATCTGTTGGTCTATGTCTCAAAAGCAAGTTAGGATCTGGTGTCTTGTGGCAAGGGAGCCCTCCTGGTTTCTCAGTGTAATATGGCATGGAGAAGCTATGTGCAGGATGGGGGTTTGAGGTGTCAGAGTTTTGCTTGTTCTTGGTGGTTTTTCCTACCAAATTGGCTCCAGCATCTCAGCAAGATTTTTGCTTTAAAGTGCTCATGCTGTCTGCTTCCTCTCTTGAGTTGCCATCTTGAATCTACCAAATCTAGTTTTGAGTTACCTTTCAATAGAGGACTTCTCAGTTGGGGAATGCAATGAAATAAACTTTGTCATCTATCATTTCTCCATAAACTGGTCTCTTTCTAGAACTAGTTCACATTCAGGCACTGGAGGTATAGAAGCAAATTTAGGTGATGTAATTGGATATGATACTAGGGACAGAAAACTGTGTTCCTTTCTTTAAGGAAATTGATTTTCACCTATAACATGATTCATCCAGATCGAATCTCTGTTGTTGAGTGAATGATGAATCTCAAAATATTCCCATGTCCTTTCATACTAATTTGTCTTTAATTTTATCAACAGATTCATGAATGTTGGTCATTTGAGAAAAGAGGATTTACTGGAGAGGACTGTTTCCTAGATTGTCTCAGTCAGACTTACATGCAATCATATACTTCAGGAAGACACACCAAAATAAAGGAAATACAGGAAATCAGGAGGCACTGTCACCAAGCAGATTGAAGTAGATTGATGGACAGTAATTGATTAACAGTCCTTGTTCATTTTATCCATGGAAAAGTCATTTTGTAGGACTTTAATTCATTTTAGCCTCTTATTGACCTTTCTGAAGATGAAATTTAATAAATTCCACGTTTTACTATTATACTCATCCTTATGTGTCACAATCCGTTATGGTGTTGTGTGTAGCAATTATTCACTTATCCACATTCAAAGATCTGTATTTTTTATTATTGTTCCACTAGGGGTACATTGTGACATTTACAAAAGTTCTTACAATATATCATAGTTTAATTTGTCTCAACTATTATTCCCTTTAATCCTCCCTACATTGCTGGAATAATTTCAACAGGTCTCATTTTTCCACTTAACATGCATGGGTGCAGAGTATTTGTACCATATTCACCCTTGTACACACTAAGTTATGTATTGTGAAAGTAAAATTAGGGAACATTTATGAGGGTGATGAAATATTGATATCTATCTTTCTACTATGGTGATGATATAGTTGTATAATTTGGAGAGAAATTTGGTGGTTACTAAAAAATTTTTTTTTTCTTTTTCATACATATTTTCCTCTTTTCATTTTATAGTAAGCCTCAAACATTTTTTTCCATTTTTTAGATCGGCTTTGTTCCTACAATTATGAATGAACAAGTAATTTTTTTATGGAATTAGTATACCATGACATATTAAGTATTCCCCTGCTCTGAGACATTTAGAGTTTCCCATCTTATTTGAACATTTAATATTTTTCAAATTTTAGGCTAATTTTTTTCTCAGGATAAATTCCCAGAAGTCAAATTATTGGATCAAAGGCTATCTACATTTTCAGGATTTATGTTATTGTGCAATATCTGAATAACTTTTTACTTTGGGAATTTAAAAAGAGCTTTCTTGAGGGGTGAGCCAGTTTACTTTCCCTTTAAATATTTTTGTCATTCCATGTCATCTCCCCACACATTTTCATTTACCCTGAAAATGCAAAATATCATTTCATTGATTTGCATTTCTCTTATTAAGTTCAGGGTCATTTCACATATTAGGGAACACTTTCTCGCTTATGATTTAGTCTTGTGAGATACGTGATTATGGCAGTGCATCAAACTTCTTAGCATTTTAATAATTCCTAGTAGTTCTTTATACAATTGTAATAGCAGACTTATGTATTTATGCATATACAAATTTATTCCTTTGGCACCTGTTCTCTTTTTCATGTGTGCTTTAGCATTTGGTAGATGGTCTCAAGTGCTTGGTTTCCATATGCTTTAAATTGTTAGTTTTCCCTGAAGGTCTTAGTTCAATAGGTATTGATGAACGATTTATAGTCATTTCTTTCCCAGAATAGATTGAAACAAGGATTCAAATTCATTTTTATTATTTAGCACCTTTTATTAAACATTACATCCATTCACTGTAACATCAATCCAGCAATATTGACTGCTGTGGTAACAAACAGGTCCTAAAATATTTTTAGTTAAAATCACAAAGGAATCTTATACTACAAATTAATGGCTCTTATTATGATTTTCTGCAACAATACTGATAACCAAGACACACAGTTTCAATATATGGCTTTTAATGTGTTTGATGTGCTTATGTATGTGGGGAGAAAGGTACAGATATAGATATATATTTAGACACAGATATATACTACTGAACCGAGTGAAAACTTGGTTGTAAAATTCTTAAAATAGAGTGAAATATCATTTAAATATTTAGTCTATTTTTATTTTGAATAGTAAGTTAGAAACTGTTCATTAGAATATGCAATAAAAGGTTCCAATTTCAGTGATCCATATATAGAAGTAGTCCTAAATGTTTACATTTTCTATCATACATTGATAATATCATTGTCTGAATTTATAATGTCTATAGATTTGCATCTATTTGATATTTCTAGTTGAAATAGGATGTCTGTTTTTTCTGATATTGTTTGTATGATTGTGATTGTAAAGATACCTTGGGAAAGAAAAGCAGAAAGTAGTACAGATTGACAGTGAGTCCACGTGAAAAAGGCCCTTGTGATGGAAAAGAACACAAGTGACAGAGGGAAAAGGATGACTGATTCATGGTACATCACAACGGATGAATCAGCCCACACTAAGTTGGAAAAGGTAAGAAATGTCTGAAACTAGTATCTCAATTTTTTAACAAGTTGTCTCAATAATCTCACATAACAATGCCATCAGACTTACCATATTTGAGTTTTCTACTAAGTTACATGTATTGATTAAATATTTAAAGTTTCTGAAGTCTAGTAGCTCATGAGGTGTTCAGGTGAACTTTTCCCAAAGTCCTTTCTTCTCCTTTGCAATCTACTTGTGTTTGCTCAAACTGCCTGGACATTATTGAGCCTTTTCATAATAAGGGCTAGCTTAGTCAAAACCACAAGTATTTTCTTTCTTTTTCCTTCATTTTTATCAAAGTCCCATGTAATTCAACACTTTTATTATAAACTTTTGTTAGGATATATTCATTATGTGGGGGGATTCAAAATGACAATTCTGATCAGATTTATATTGTATATTATTTACATTTGTCCCATTTTTCTCCCCCTCAGCCCCCTCCCCACCCTACCCAAAGCAATTGCAAGAGGCTTTGTACTTCTGTTTCATATAGGTATACAAAGTCTGTCAACCATCACCTTAATCTCCTACCTTCATCCTCCCCCCTCCCATTAGTATCCCCCCTGCACACACTATGCCTGTTTTACACTCCTGAAAGCAGTCTGGAGAGTCCTCAAAAAACAAGATACTTTATTCTTTTGTATTTTTATTTTTGGTACCAGGGTTTGAACTCAGAACTTTATTCTTTTAAGGCAGGTTCTCTTTTAATTGAGCCACATTTAAAACCCTTTTTGCTCTGATTATTTTTTCTACTGGGCCACACATTTTGGAAGACAGTCATGGAGCATATTTCTACTCTTTTTAAGCTTGCAACAGTTACTAGAATGACAGATACACCCAAACTCTATCATTTTTCTCTCACAAATGCTATTGCCCAGACTGGCCTCCCAGTCTTTTATCCTCCCATATGATTTGGGATGACAGGTGCATACCAGTAAGCCCAGATATTGATTAACATGAAGTATCAACCCTGCCCAGTTTGGCATCAAACTACTAGCTTCCCAATCTTAGCCTCCAAGAAGCTAGAATTACAGGTGTGAGTCATTGAGTCTTATACATTTTTAAAACATTTTAATTAGCATATAATAATTTTAGAGATGGATACATTGCAACATTTACATTTATAATCTACCTTAGTTTCACCCTTTCCTTCTTTCTCCCTCTTTTCCCCTTTTGCCCCCTGAGAATAATTTCCGGTTTCATTATTCTATTTTCACACTCATATACAAAATACATCTACCATATTTGCCCTCCTTATGTCCATATCTCTCCCATTGGTACCCACTATAAGAAAAAACTTGTTTTATCTTCCTGTCCTTCATTTTTAAAGTGTATTTTGATAGTTGAAAATAGTTTGCCTAAACCATATGAAAGCAAAGCAAGTGTCATTGGGTCACTCCTCAGAAAGTTCCTGATTCTGATACCACCTAGTGAAAAAAGTAACCATGCCACAAAATAGTTAGTACTCTGGAATAATGTCTCTCAAACAGTAGAGCTAATGGGAAACATAATTTTTAAAGATAATGAAAAATGAGAAGAGCAAGGTATGAATTTTCAATGCATGTGACTCATGAAAGTTTGATACTCCATTCAAATAAAGAGTTACTAATATACTAAAAGCAATTTACATGTTCAATGCAATCACCTTCAAAACTGAAATGACATTCACAACAGTGTTGAAACATTAACACTAAACTTCCTTAGGAAGCACAAAAGATCACAAAAACCCATGGCAATTTGAAGCACAAAAGGCAAGACTGGAGGTATCAAAATAACTCATTTCAAACAATAATGTGGAATAATTGCAATAAAAACAGCATGGTACCTGGAAGTGTGGTGGGGGATGGGGCCCAAACAATACATACACATGTGAATGAATGTAAAAACAATAAAAAACAGCATGTTCCTGGCACAAAAACAGATATGACCACCAATAAAACAGCATGGAACACCCAGATATGAATCCACACAGCTATACCCACGTGATTTTCAAAAACACACCAATACAGGTGATGGATAAAAAACCCTCTTTGAAAAACATTGCTGGGAAACCTGGATATGTGCATATAGAAATCAAAAAGTAGACCCCTGTCTTTCACCCTGTACAAGTGACTATTCAAAGTGGATTATGTATCTTAATATAAGACCTCAAACTTTGAAGTGAGTGTAGGAAAGAGCAGGGAATACACTGGAACTCATAAGCATAAGCAATAACTTCCTAAGTAGAACTCCAAAGGCTCAGCAAACTAAGGGAAAAGAAGAAGAAATTAGAGGAAAGAGAAATGGGACTACATGACACTAAAAAGCTTCTGCAAAACAAAAGTAATGGTCGCCATTGTCATCTGTGGGACAACCCACAGAATGGGAAACATCATCACCTGGTATATATCTGACAAAGGATTAATAAACAGAATATAGAGTGAGCTAAAAAAAACCTAAACTCCCCAAAATCCAGTGACCCAAGGAAGAAATGGGAAAATGAAGTGGACAGAGGTTTTTCAAAGGAAGAAGTACAAATGGCCAAAAAACACATGCAGAAATGCTCAACATTTTTGGCCATAAAGGAAATGCAAATTGAAACCATGTTCAGATTCTACCTCACTCATATTATAATGGATAACAAATGTTAGTGAGGATGTGGAGAAAAAGGAACACTTATATATTGTTGGGAAGAATTTAAATTAGTATAATCACTATGGAAAACTGAATGGGAGCTCTTCAAAAAACTAAAAACTATCACTGCCATATGAGTCAATAGTACCACTCATAGGGTGGAATGTAAGTCAGGTTACAATAAAGACATCTGCACACTCATGTTTATTACAGTATTATTCACAATAGGTAAACTATGGAAATAAACAAGATGCCCCAGAACTGATGATTGGATTAAGAAAGTATTGTATTCATATATAATGGAATTTTATTCAGCCATAATGAAGAATGAAAATTTGTCATTTGCAGATAAATGGATGGAACTGGAGAACATCATCTTAAATTTACTTAGCCATGTTCAGAAATCCAAACACTAAATGTTTTTCCTCATATGTGGAATATGGGCCCAAAATAAATACAAGAAACAATACAAATATCAGGTGAAACTATGGGGAGGTCAGTAATGGAAAAGGGAATATAAAGAAGGATGTTAATGAAGTGAATATGGTTGATGAACTTTCTATAGAAGAATGAATATACACTTCTTAAATCTGCTGAAATCATCATAAGGAGGAGACTAAGGAAGAAAGGAGAAAAATAGAGGGGATAACCCAATTTTGGTTACAATACATATATACATGGATATGTCATAATGAAACTCATCATATAGCTATGGTTAACAAACAAAAGTGTCATTTTTGTTTTTCTTTTATTAGCATATATTCATTTTAGAAGGGGGGGGATTTTTTGTTGACATATATTCCTCAGGTATATGCCAAGAAGTGTTATCACAGGATCACATGGCACTTCAATTTTTCATTTTCCTGGATAGCATTTGTTGCCCTCAAGGCAGAGAAACTAATGCAGATACTTTAAAGTGACAGAGGCCAATAGAAGGGGACCAGGAATTAGACAAAAGGTTAGTTTGAGAAGAATTAATTTAGAAGGTAACACACATGTACAAGAAAGCAAATCAAGTCAACTCCCTGTATAGCTATCCTTAGCTCAACTAGCAAAAACCCATGGTCCTTTCTATTATTTCTTATACTCATTCTTCAACAAAATTATAGAGATAAGGGCAAAATAGTTTCTGCCTGGTAGCAAGGGGTTGGGGGTGGAGAGGGAGGGGGCGGGAAGGGGGAGAAATGATCCAAACATTGTATGCACATATGAATAAAAAGATTAGTTTTATAAGGAATCTCTATATTGCATTCCTTAATGATTATAATAATTTACATTCTCACCAACAGTGTTTAAGGGTCCCTGCTTTTCCACATCCTTGCCAAAAAGATAGCCATTTTAACTAGGGTAAGGTGAAATCTTACTGCATTTTTATGATTTTATTAGCATGAAATACTTTTACAGGGGGACACATTTGATATTTACATGTATGTTTTAAATATTTGGTAGTTGTATTTATTTTCCTCCCTCTTCTGCCCTCGCCTTGTTAGAATAATTTCATCAGGTTTCATTCTTCTATTTTCATAGATGCACAAAAAATATATCCATCATATATACATACCCTCATTTCACCTTTCCTTGTGTCTATACCCTCCTACTGGTACCCACCTCCAGAAAAGATTTATTTTAACATCTTCCCTTTTTTTTTTGGTTATGGGTATATTGATAGCAAAGGAGGTTTTGCTTCGTACCTCAGGTCTGTCTGTATATTCTGCTTTCATCAAATTAGCCTCTTCCTGCCCCTTAGTGTTGCTTTGATTTGCATTTCCTTAATAGCCCAGGAACTTGAACACTTCTTCATGTATTTATTGGCTATTTGTATCTCTTTGTTTGAAAATTCCCTATTCAATTTATATGAACCCATTTCTTCATTGGATTGTTTTTATGGGGCACTCAGTTTTTCAAAAATGGACAGCACAAAGGTAAATTACATCTTAGCTGCTGGGTTGGCATCAGTAGGAGGGAGGAGGATAAAAGGAAAGGTTGTAAGAGAGTGAATATGATGGAAGTATTTTTTAATCAAGTATAAAAATGGAAAACTGAGGCCTGTTGAAACAATTCCAAGAATGGGAGGAAGGGAGATTAAGGAGAATGATAGAGGAGGCAAATTCAACTATGACATAGTATAATAAGTTTTGTAAATGTCACAATGTACCACTAGTACAACAATAATTAAAACATAAAAATAAGTATAGTAATGGCATTTTTAAATAAAAAATATAAACAAAGAACTATCATATATTTATAAGTAAAAGAACATTTTCATACACAATTGCAGTGTTCTAATACTTTTCACTTGCTAACATTGTCTTTCCTCTCTCATCTCCCTGTAGTTCTCTACAACAACCAGTTTCTCTGTATCGCTCTTTCATCTAGGTATTTTTTTTGCATACAATTATCTTATATGTCTAGCTAGCACATATAAGGGAAAAGATGCAACCTCTGACCTTTTGAGTCTGGCTTATATTGCTTAACATGATATTCTCCAGATCCATTCATTTGCCTGAAAATAACAGTATTTCATTTATCTTTATGCCCAAATAACACTCCATAGTGTGTATATACATTTCTTAATCTATTCATCATTTATGGGAGATTCAGGCTATTTCCAAAGCTTGGCTATTGTGAACAGTGCTGCAATAAACACGGTTGTGCAAGTGCCTCCATTGTATCCTGGTAGACTTTCCTTTGTGTATATGCTTAGGAATGATATTGCTGGATCATACAATCGTTCTATTGTTAGTGTTTTGAGGAACCTCCACACTGCTTTCTATAGTTGTACTAATTTACATTCCCACCCATAGGGTGTAAGTGTTTCTCTTTTCCCACATCCATGTCACCATTTCTTGTAGATTGTATTATTGATAATAGCCATTCTGACTGGGGTGAGATGAAATCTCAATATCATTTTGATTTGCATTTTCTTTATGCCCAAGGATGTTGAGCATTTGTTCCTTCATGTATTTTTGGACATTTGTACTTCTTTTTGTTATTTCAATTTTTTATTATTCATTTATTCACATGTCCATACATTGTTTGAGTCGTTTCTCCCCCCTGCTCCCCTCCCCCACCCCCTCCTCCACTTCCAGGCAGAACCTGTTCTACCCTTATCTCTAATTTTGTTGGAGAGAAGACATAAGCATAATAAGGAAGTCAAAGTGTTTTTGCTAGTTGAGTTAAGGATAGGTATACAGAAAGATTCCTAGCATTGCTTTCATATACAAATGTGTTACAACCCAAGTTGATTCATCTCTAACTGATCTTTACACTGGTTCCTGAGCCCCTTCTCATGTTAACTTCTGTTGCTTTAAGGTTTCCGTATTAGTTCTTCTGGAGTGGGGACATCAAACGCTTTCATGTTTTGGGTTTTCTACCTATTCCCATATCTCCCGTATGTGTTCTCCCCTTGTTGTGTGATCCAAGTCCAAACACATTGCTGCATTTGCCCTAGATCTAAAGTCTACATATGAGGAAGAACATATGATTTTTGGTCTTCTGAGCCTGGCTAACCTTGCGTAAAGTAGTTCTGTGTTCAGTTCATTTTGCTTGTTTATTCAAGCCAGGGTACTATCTATGCATACATGGAACTATCACAACCCCTCCTGTATCATTATCGTATATCAAAAAATTAATAAAATATAAAGAGAAACAAAAGAAAGAAATATTGGTTTTAATCCAGTGGTTCTTTCTGGCTACACAGGAGCATAGACAGAATCAGGGTGTGCAGTGAGGGGAAGCAGAGACCTATCCCTAGAAAGTGTTATGGGTGTGTCCCAGATTCCCTTTCCCATGATCAATGAGGGATCACTGAAAAAAAAAACTCCCTACACAAACCATGAACGTCATAGTGGATTTCTGACAACATAGCATCAACATTATTGAAAATATCAGGCCTCATTTTTTAAAGCCCTGACTTGAGAACATAAAAATGTAGGAGACCATTCTAGGCTTCATAATGCCAACAGCAATGGTATAAATGTTATCATTAAACATATGGAGACAGAAGTTCTTTGACATTCATTGTGTAGACCAAAGGAGCAAACTGAGCCTTTTCAAATATTTTGTGTGCTGGTTGTTGGCACAAGGCCTCAGTCATGCTTTATGAGCACTCTACCACTGAGATTCTTCCCAAGAAGTCTTTTGAATTAGTAGCAGCAAGTGGAGGAATGTTGGGCCATGTTTGAAGGAAAGCAAGCAGAGGAAAACCTGGAGAAGAAAGACTGTTTTCTTTTTCTTCAAGGATATCTAAGGAAACATTATGCTAAATCTTCCCTGGAAGAGTCAGACACATGGGAAATACCATGTTCCAGTTCCAGTGGTTGATGCACATAGAAATGTACATTTGTGAAGATGCTCATCCTTACTTTGACAATGAATGAGCAAGGAAGGGGATGTCCTTGGAAGGTTCTGTGCATAAGATTGATTCATGGAGATAAAGAAGCCAGACAGTGATGGAGTGTTCTTTCCAGGTCTCTACAATCCCACCATGTGTACATGACACAAGCAAACTTGACTTAATAAGTAATTTGGGAACCTGGATTAAATAGGAATCTTTGAGTCACATATCACAACAAATGATGACACTGACATCACAGCTTCTCTATGTCCCATGAGAGGAACCCCATGGATTTCCAAGGATACATAGGAAGGAAGTTGATTACTTAAATCAGTGTTGTCTTGTACATCTCTGTCACTCCACCAAAATTAGTGTTTTTATTTCTGTCTTTTTTATAGGATTCTAAGCTTGATATTATTGCTCTCATTTAGTTATTTTTGTTTACTTGTTTATTTAGTTTAATTACATTCTACTTATTTCACTAAGGGAAGAAATTCCCAAAGGATGCTATGGATAATTTCTTCTACATTGTTTTCTAGCTTCATTCACAATTGAGTACTTAAAGAGATTTCTTGTATTTTCAAGTAGAATGTTATGAATATCAAGTCTAAAGGCAAGATATTCAAGTCTTTGCTCATGAACACATGGATAATCACTCTATACTGGCCACAATTAAATTCATTGGTATAAGATAGTTCGCATTTTTAAAATAAGGGAAATTTTTGACTTTTTCCTGGAAGAAAGTACTGCAATTATAAAGAGAAATTATGAAAACTTAGTAATCTTTCAGGAATGCAATTTTGTACTATCCAGAGACATTACCATAGATTTATCTGAACAGTCACCTTAGCTGCTAGACAATCTGAGCTCTAAATGAATCTTCAGCAAATACCAATTGCATGTGTTGCATCAATGATATTTCATCATGGATCTATGGGGATGATGGCATAAAGTACCTCATCTGTATTTTGAGGAGTCCATCAGATAATTCTGAGACTTGCCAAAGTTGGAGCCAATTGCTCTAAAAGATAGATATGCTAAGTACATTCTCTACTTTCTTTTTGTTTGAAGGAATTAAAAATTCCATACCTTATTCTTTGTCTCAAAATTTAGTTAAAAGTGAAAAAATGTGTTGGTGTATAATAAAGGGAGTGGAAATTAGAGGAAGGACAAGTACAAGATAGAAATTAATGTTGAGAGACACTGACAGTGAAAGCTTTCACATATCTTCCTTTACCACATACAAGAAAAGATGTTTTATTAAGAATACTCAGCCTTTAACATATGTAGAGTATTTATTAAAATACTGTTAGTTTTCATTACCAGAGCTGATGATCCATAAGTCCACAGAGGTTCCCAGAATTTTCATACATGCCCACATTTAATCTGATATTGTTGTTGCTTATCCAGAAATCATATATTTTATTTTATTTTGACACCATCATTTACATATGGTCAGAATTAACATGGGACCCAGAAAGCAACATGTATTGTGAGTTTCATCTCCTGTAACTGATAGAAGATCAAGAATATCAGCCTTTAATCTTAAGGCTGTTCCTGTCCTTCTACCTGGTTACCATCCTGGGAAACCTGTTCATCATCTTAACCATAAGCTCTGACTCCCACCTCCACACACCCATGTACTTCTTTCTCTCCAATCTGTCCTTTAATAGCATGCATGACCATAATCACAGTCCCAAAGTTGCCGGTGAGTATAAAAACACAGGATCAGAACATCACCTACACAAGATGTCTTATCCAGGTTTGCTTTGTCATAATTTTCACAACCATAGAAAATTTTCTCCTTGCAGTAATGGCCTATGACAACTATGTGGCCATCTGTCATCCCCTTAGGTACACAGTCATCATGAACCTCTGCCTCTGTGTCATGCTGGTTCTTGTCTCTCTCTCTCTCTGGATGAAGTGGTCCACATATTGCTGGTGTTGAGTCTGCCCTTCTGCACAGACTTAGAAATCTCAAACATCTTCTGCAAACTTGCTCACATTATCAAGTTTACCCCTTCTGAGCCTGTAATTAATAAATAACAATCCGATAATTGTTTCAGCTTGCATACTTGGTGGTATCCCTCTCAGTGGAATAATTTTATTTTATATTAACATTGTGTCCTCTCTTTTGAGAATGTCATAATCATAAAGAAAGAATAAAGCCTTTTTTACTTGTGGTTCTCACTTGTCTGTTTTGTCTTTGTTTTATGGGCAGGCTTAGGGGTATGCATTAGTTCTTCAATTTCAGACTCTTTCAGGAAGATGGCAGTGGCTTCAGTGATGTATGCTGTACTCCCTCAAATACAGAACCCTTTTATCTATTCTTTGAGGAACAAAGATCTGAAAATGGCCTTGCAAATCTCATCAGTAGGTTTGCTTAACTTGTATCATGTGTTGTTTTCTTTCAACTTGAGGTTTTGGAGTAAATCAAAGAATGTAGATTTCTAGTCAGCTATAAATCTGACACTTCAGTCACCATTTTATTTTTAATAATGAGATAACATTTGGACAAGGTAGATTTTAAGCTTGCTTGAAACTGTTTCATTTTTGACTGGATCTCTGAGTTTTGATTTATGATTACAATTTTCTAAACACAACTTTATGAGATTTTACAGAAACATATTGGAGCCAGAGATTCCAATTTCAGCAAATTTTCTGTCTACCATTTTTTTAAGTTTATTTTTTTATTGTTGTACTGGGAGTACACTGTGACCTTCGTAAAAGTTCTTACAGTATAGCGTGGTTGAATTCACCAACTCCATCATGCTCCTATATCCTTCTTGTCCCCATTCCTGGAATAGTTTCAACAGGTCTCATTTTTCCATTTACATACCTGAGCATGTAATATTTCCACCATATTCACCTTCCTACTCCTTTCCTTAATATTCACCCTCCTACACCCTTTCCTTATATCCTCCCCACTTCCCCTGGTGTCTGTCTCCAACTCAACAGGAACTGCTTTGCCTTTCTGATTTTATTTTGCAAAAAAACAGCATTTTTGTTTGTTTAAGATAGCTATCCAGGAAGTTTCATTGTGATATCTCCATGTATATATGTATTATAATCCAAACTGGTTCATTCGCTCTATTTTTCTCCTTTCTGTGTTAATCCCTTTCTTATAGTGATTTTAAGAGATTTAAAAATTGTATATTCATTCTTGTATAGGAAGTGCATCAACCATATTCACCTTAAGATCCTTCTTTTACACTCCTTCTCTTATATGTGACCTCCCCTAGTGTAACCTGTTTTTCATAATTCTGCTTCTACTTGTAATGGGTCTATATATGAGAGGAAACATGAAGCCACTGGCTTTCTGAATCTGGCTAACTTCACTTATGATGATATTCTCCCATTCCATTCATTTACAGACAAATGACAAAATTTCCTTCTTTATGGCTGAATAACATTCTATTGTATGTAAATACCACATTTCCTTAATCCATTCATCAGTGGTGGGGCAGCTTGACTTTTTCCATAATTTAGCTGTTGTTAATAATGCTGCAATATACATGGGTGTGCAGGTGCTTTATTGCTACCTGATTTACATTCCTTCAGGTATATCCTTAGGATTGGTGTTGGAGAGTCATATGGTAGTTATATTTTTAGTTTTTTGAGAAACCTCCACACTGTTTTCCATAGTGGATGTACTAATTTACATTCCCATCAAAAGTGCATGAAGATTCCTTTATTCCCACATCCTCACCAACATTTTTGTTGTGTTCTTGATGATACTATTCTCACAGGAATGATGTGAAATCTTAAATTGGTTTGATTTTCATTTCCTTTATGGCCATTTGGACTTTTTTTGCCATTTGGACTTCTTCCTTTGAAACATCTCTGTTCAGTTCACTTATCCATTTCTTTATTGGGTCATTGGTTTTGTTGATAGTTTATTTTTTATCTCCCTGCATATTCTCATTATTAATCCCTTGTCAGATGTATAGCTGACAAAGATTTTCTCCCATTCTGCGGGCTGCTTTTTTGATCAGGTGATCATTTCTGTTTTGTGCAGAAGATTTCCAATTACATGTACTCTGATTTGTCAATCCTTTCTCTTATTTGCTGAGCCTTTTGAGTTCAATTGAGGAAGTCATTGCCTATGAGTATTTATTCCTTTGTGTTCCCTGCTGTTTCCTGCAGTAGCTTCAAAGTTTCAGGTCTTAAATTAAGGTCCTTAATTCACTTTGAGTTGATACTTGTATAGGGTGAAAGACATGGAAGTAATTTTGGCTATAGAAACTGTTTCATTGACTTACTTTTTCCTTTTCATGAGGCATACTGTCTTTTAACATGTTATATTAGCTACTTACTTATTCCTTTTGTAATTTATAAGTTTAAATTCTTCCATTGATCGATTTGTAGTTTTTAATACATAGAATTTATAAAGTATAATCTCAATAATTTTAAGTACACTGAGTCCCAATTTATTTTATTGTTTTTTTTAAAAGTTTCATTTCCTGCAGTTTGTTAAATTTACATGTTGACAGTTTAAAACCAAAAATTATAGAAATCTCCAGGCTAGTCACATTTCTAGAAATATAAATTCGGGACGTCAGTAGTAAACCTTGCACAGAAGGAACGTCCAGCTACAAGCAGACTTACACCACACAGGACAGCATGCACAAGCGCTGGGCCAGGCTTCCTTTCCTGTCAGTACAAACAGCACCTCCTACCTTGGCATGTACCCAAACACACAATGCCTCAAAAATAATTCACAGATACAAGGGTTTGGTTGGGTTTTTTCTTTTTTCAAAAACATACTTCATATTTCCTCTTTTATTATATAAATATATATAGACACGTTTGAAGAGGATCTTTGTTGTTTATACAAATTCACAAACCGCACAATTAATTGATAAAGGTCTCTGAGTTTCTTTAACTCGTGGTCTTGAATGTTGCTGTGGAGGACTCTGACTCATTGTCTGTCATCTGCCAGAATCCCAAGTTGAGTACCTTGAGACAGGACATCTGCGTGATTCTCCAGGCATGCTTGGTGATGTGGGTGCAGCCATACAGGTTTATGCCAGTGAGCTGGCAAAGGTTGCTCAGAAGTTAGCTCCAGGCCCTTGTCAGTGATTCTCACACTCTGGCTAACGTAGAGCATGCGCAGCCCGTGCATTTGCCCATAATGTAGTTGAGGCCATCATCATTGACATGGCAGGAGCAGAGGGAGAGGGACTTGAGGCCGTCCAGCCCCTGGGTTATGTAAGCAAGACTCTGGTCCCCCGCCTTGGGGCAGAAGGACACATCCAGCCCTGAGAGGCTCAGGCATAATGCCTGTGTCACTGATGTTGTCGCAGAAGCACATGTAAAGGCTGTGCAGGCTGCCCATGTGAGATAAATGCAGGAGGCCCACGTCAGAGATGCCCCCCGCAGAAGCTGAGGTTGAGCAACTTCAGGCCCTCCAGCCCTGGCGATGTGCTTTAGAGAAAGATCCATGAGCTTCTGGCAGTCCTGCAGTGAGGTGCTCCAGGCCCAGGCAGCCTATGGAGGTTAAGGCTCTTGAGGCACTGCATACTTCAGGCCATGAGCAGAAGGCCGGTGTTGGTGGTGTTGCTGCAGCCCTCCAGCTCCATCAACTCCAGACCCTTGATGTACTGGGCAATGCGGCCCAGGCTGCTGTAGGTGATCTGCTAGCAGAGGCTCAGGTTAAGGGCGTGCAGGAGCCAATATCCTGCACAAACTCGTGGCTCATTCCATTGTCAGTGAAGTTGTAACAGCCATTGAAGTTGAGGCTCTCCTTGTGATCCATGTCCTGATCACCTAGCTGAGGCTGCAGTGGAGGCTCAGAATCTACATGTGGCTTCAACCCTGGGCTTGCAGGCTGGGGAACTTAGAAGGTTTAGCCCTGCGCAGGTGCAGCTTGGCCTTCACCCCCAGCTGCAGGGACTTGTGGAAGGCGAATTCCCGGCAGGCCCTGCATACCTAAGCCGCTCGCCCCTTGTCCATGATGTCCAGGTAGCTGCATGGCCAGCAATTCCCAGAACAAGCAGATGTCTGTCTCCATCTTCCTCCTCCCTCCTCCGCGGCGCCCGAGGGAGGAGGATGGGGTCCAGCCGCTCCTGCCCGGTGGAGGCACCTAGAGCGCACCGCCTGGCCGCCGACTTGACCCAATGGCCGGCCCATCCCCGCCTTCAGGCAGGCTCTGGCCTCCTTCACTGTTCCTCCACCTGGTGCGTCCATCCTTCCTTCCTGTCTTCCTTTCCTCTTGATTACTGCCGGCCGCAGGCGCGCTCCCTGCCCTTCGTCCCCCCGCCCGGTCCGCTGGGTCCTACATCCCAGGCCAGAGAGGCGCCTCACCCCCTCCGAGAGCCCGGCCGCTGCCATCAACCGCCACCGCCGCTCGCCGCCACCGCCACCGCCGCCCTCCACCGCCGCCGCCGCCGCCCGCCGCCGCTCTCCGCCGCCACCCTCCGCCACCGACACCCTCCACCGCCGCCGCCGCCCTCCACCGCCACCGCCGCCGACACTCTCCACCGCAGCCTTGGCCCTACCGCGCCGCGCCTCCTGCTTCTGCTGCCGCCGCTCCTACGTCCCCGCCGCATCTTCTGCTCCCAGCTGCGCCGCCACTGCGCCGGCGGGAAGGGCCCAGGCTGGGCGCTAGGGCTCCAGGCACCAACAAGGCTTCCTGCTTCTTTTGCCTCTCGCCCCCTTTTCAAACCTCCCAACCCCCGACCGCCCCCATTCGGCAGCCCAGGCGGGGAGACCAGCAGGCCAACTCAGGCCACCAGTCGGGCTCTTCGCGGTTCCTCCCCACCGTCCACTGGCACTTGGGAGCTGCCGGCCTCGCCAGGAGGACGCAGCGCGGCTGTAGCGCGGCGGGCCCAGACCCAGGGCGAGCCAGTGAACCGTGCTCTTCCTAGGTTCCAGCTGGGGCCCAGCCTTTCTGCATCTCTGCGTGTTCCCTTCTCCCTTGCCCTCCAGTTTATGATTTCTATGTTTCTCTCATTTTTCATCAGTGTTTAGTGGGTGCAGTCTTCAGCTTTAAAATGGCTTACAATCTTTAGTATTTTCCCTGATGGTTGGGCTAAATCTATAGAATACATAATCAGTGTGTAATAGTTAAATAAATATTAAATTGTCTGTGAAATTTTTAGCTACAATCCCATTTTCCACTCTTTTTGCAGTAAAAGTGTACCAAAAGAGTTCTCCACACTTGGCCTCTCCAATTTTCTACTCAGAACATTCTTCTGGGTCAATCCAACAAGAATTTTGCTCCAGGACACACAATTTTGTGTTGAACAATCATGAACAATCTCATCTCATCCAAGATTTAACTCTGGCAAACTATCTTCTGAAACATGTTACTAGCAGTGACCCAGTTCATTACTTCTTAAAGCATTATCCACTTAGCATTTCCCATATCCCCAACTTGCAAACACTGAAGGACCCTAAATTAGTACCCAGCTCTGTGCTCTCTTCTACTACAGTTATTAATTTTCAAAGATTTCCATCTAATGGTTGTAATAGACATTCCCACTACATGGACTACCAAATTTATACCTCTAGAGGATGTTCTCCCAGGGATTCTACAAGTGTATATCCAGCTTCTCAGTTGACATACCCATATAGTTGCCTTATTTCCATCTCAAATTCAACATCTTATTCAAAACATACTAGTTCTCAAATAGACTATGCAAACAATCTTTTCTGTCAAAATTGATGACAACTACATTTTTCACAAACTGCAGAGTCATGCCTAATGTTTTCTTGTTCAACTTGGTTTGCTAATACTTGAGAAATTTTTTTTTTATCAAAGAGATTGACATGTAGTTTTCTGTTTTTGTGGTTTCTTTGTCTGACTTTGGTATGAGTGTTATGCTGACCTAGGAAAGGGAGTTTGCCAGTTCCCCACTCTTCAGGTTTTGCAGGCATTTGAGAGGGTTTAATACTATTTTAACTATGTGGTGGAAAACACTGATGAAGCTCTCAGTTCCTGGTCTTTTCTTTGATGGGACACTTTTTATTTCTGAATCATGCTCATTGGTTATTAGTCTATTCATATTTCTGTCCTTCATAAGTCTTAGTTAATCACATGTGATAAGGACTTTCTCCTTTTATATTTGTATGTGGATGTATAATTTCCACAATCTGCCTTTCAATATCTGTGGTAAGTCTTAATAACTGCTCTTCATTTCTTATTTTCATTAAACAAGTCTCTCTTTTTTCTTTATGTAGTCTAGGAATATTATTCTTTATAATCATTTAAGAAGTAATGTCTACCTTCTTTGAACTGTTCTAGTCTTTCATTTATTTTTAATCTCACACATTTTTGGTGGTACTGTGGTTTGAACTAAGGGCTTCTAGCTTCTAGACAGTATCTCTACCACTTGAGCCAAGCTTCTAGGCTTTTTGGCTCTGGTTAGTTTTTAGACATTATCTTGCTTTTTGTTGGACAATCCAGGACAGCTATCCTCCTACTTATACTTTCTGCAGTAGTTAGTATGATAGGGGTATGCCCTCATGTTCAGCTCTTTTCTGATATTTATTTCCCCATTCCTTCTGCTAAGTTCATGCAGGGCTTATTCATATCTTTCTTGCTCCATAAGGCATACTATTCGGTTATTTGAGATCTTTCTTGTATATTTCACGATCTTGTTCATCTTGGTAAAGTTTAAAGGCAATGAATTAATTTTGTATCTTGGTTATTATTTTCATCATTACATTTCTGTTGTTGAGTGTAGCACCTATTAATTTATTTAAAGTGTTCTATAATGTGTTAAACCATTAAAATACTTAGTGGTTGGCCATTAAAATATTTAGTCAAGCAGTTTTTCTGATATTGATGAAATTGAGGTAGAGTATGGTCTGTCACTGTGAATAAAGCTGACTGAATATGCATGCATCCTGGTGAAAAGGAAAGGTAGTTGTATTATTGGGATTAGAAATATTGGCTGACTGGACATGGCTTCCCCCAACAAAGTTAGAGAAATGAGAATTTGTCAAATTCAAATCCATTTCCTCAACCATGCATCACAATAAACTTACATTACAAGCACATTAACCTTATCCAATGTGAGTGCCAGGCTAAGCCAATTGATTTGATTTTCTGAAATATAATACTCAGTGGTCCATTCAGGTATACTTTTCTTTTCTTGTTCTTTTATTCATATGTGCATACAATGTTTGGGTCATTTCTCCCCCCTTCCCCCTGCCTACTCCCTTACCTACTCCACACCCTCCCTCTCTCCCCTTACCCACTCGCTACCAGGCAGAAACTATTTTGCCTTTATCTCTAATTTAGTTGAAGAGAGATTATAAGCAATAATAGGAAGGACCAAGGGTTATTGCTAGTTGAGATAAGAATAGCTATACAGGGAGTTGACACTCATTGCTTTCCTGTACTTCTGTGTTACCTTCTAAATTAATTCTTCTTGAACTAACCTTTTCTCTAGTTCCTGGTCCCCTTCTCCTATTGGCCTCTGTAGGTTTAAAGTATCTGCATTAGTTTCTCTGCATTGAGTGCAACAAACGCTATCTAGTTTTTTGGATGTCTTACCTATCCTCATACCTCTTTTGTGGGCTCTTGCTTTATCATATGATCAAAGTCCAAACCCCATACTTTGTTTACCCTTGATCTAATGTCCGCATATGAGGGAGAACATACGATTTTTGGTCTTTTGGGCCAGGCTAACCTTGCTCAGAATGATGTTTTCCAGTTCCATCCATTTACTTGTGAATGGTAAAATTTCATTCTTCATGGCTGCATAAAATTCCATTTTATATAAATACCACATTTTCTTAATCCATTCATCAGTAGTGGGGTATCTTGGGTGTTTCCATAAGTTGGCTATTGTGAATAGCACTGCAATAAACATGAGTGTACAAATGCCTCTGGAGTAACCTGTGTCACATTTTTTGTGTATATCCCCAAGAGTGATATTCCTGGATTATATGGTAAATCTATGTTTAGATTTTTAAGAAGCCTCCAAAATGTTTTCCAGAGTGGATGTACTAGTTTGCATTCCCACCAGCACTGTACGAGGGTTCATTTTTCCCCGAATCCTTGCCAACACCTCTTGTTGGTGGTGTTGCTAATGATGGCTATTCTAACAGGGGTGAGGTGGAATCAGTGTGGTTTTGATTTGCATTTCCTTTATTGCTAGAGATGGTGAGCATTTTTTCATGTGTTTTTTGGCCATTTGAATTTCTTCTTTTGAGAAAGTTCTGTTTAGTTCACTTGCCCATTTCTTTGTGGCTCATTAATTTGGGGAGAATTTAGTGTTTTGAGTTTCCTATATATTCTGGTTATCAGTCCTTTCTCTGATGTGTAGCTGGCAAATATTTTCTCTCACTCTGTTTGTGGTCTCTTCAGTTAGGAGACCATTTCTTTTGTTGGGAGCAGAAGCTTTTTAGTTTTATGAATTCCCATTTGTCTATGCTATCTTTTAGTTGCTGAGCTGCTGGGGTTCCATTGAGAAAGTCCCTGCCTATACCTATTAGTTCCAAAGTATTTCCTACTCTTTCCTGTACCAACTTTAGAGTTGGGGTCTAATATTAATACCCTTGATCCATCTTGAGTTAATATTGGTATAGGGTGATGAAAATAGATCTAGTTTCAGTTTTTTACAGATTGCTAACCAGTTTTGCCAGCCATTTTTGTTGAAGAGGCTGTCTTTTTTCCATCATATATTTTTAGTGCCTTTGTCAAAGATAGTTGTGTGGCTTCATATCTGAGTTCTCTATGCTGTTACACTGGTCTTCATGTCTGTTTTTGTGCCAGTACTATGCTGTTTTTTATTGCTATTGCTTTGTAATATGGTTTGAAGTTGGGTATTGTGATACCTCTAGCATTGTTCTTTTTACTGAGTATTGCCTTGGATATTCATGGTCTCTTGTGTTTCCAAATAAATTTAAAGGTTGGTTTTACAATCTCTTTGATGAATGTCATTGGGATTTTGATGGGAATTGCATTAAAAATGTAGATTGCTTTTGGGATTATAAACATTTTTATTATGTTGATTCTACCAATCCATGAGCATGGGAGGTCTCTCCACTTTCTGTACTCTTCCTCAATCTCATTCTTCAGAAGTTTATAGTTTTCCTTGTAAAAAACTATAAACATCCTTTGTTAAGTTTACACCTAGGTATTTGATTTTTTTTGAGGCTATTGCAAATGGAATTGTTTTCATATATTCTTTCTCAGTTTGCTCATCATTATTGTATAGAAATGCTAATGATTTTTCTGTTTATTTCCTGCTACCTTGCTGTGGCTATTGATGGTGTCTAGGAGCTTTTGAGTAGACTTTTTGGGTCTTTAGGTGTAGGATCATATCATCTGCAAATAGGGATATTTTGACTGCTTCTTTACCTATTTTCTCGCTTTTTCTTTTCCTGTAGTTTGGTACTGCCTGCCCTTTGATGGTTATGTTGGGTTTCACTTTCTATGTGTAGAATCCTTTGAAGAATCTTTTGTAGTGGTGGCTTGGTGGTCATATATTGTTTTAGTTTCTGCTTATCATGGAAGAATTTTATTGCTCCATCTGTTTTGAATGATAGTTTTGCTGGGTAGAGTATCCTAAGGTTGAAGTTATTTTCATTCCATGCCCAGAAGACCTCACCCTAAGCTCTTCTTGCTTTGAATGTTTCTGTTGAGAAGTCTGCTGTGATTTTGATGGGTTTACCTTTGTATATTATTTGTATTTTCTCTTGTATAGCCTTCAATATTCTTTCTCTAGTCTTTGTACTTATTGTTTTAATGATAATGTGTTGTGTGGTAGTTCTATTTTGGTCAGGTCTATTTAGTGTTCTGGAGGCTTCCTGTATCTGTATGGGCATAGTTTTCTCTGATTTGGGAAATTTTCTGTAATTATTTTGTTGAATATATTACACATTCCTTTTGCTTGTACCTCTTCTCCTTCTTCAATGCCCATGATTCTCAGATTTGGTCTTTTGATGCAGTCAGTAAGTTCTTGTATTTTCTTTTCACAGGTCTTGAGTTATTAAACTAATAGCTCTTCAGTTTTTCCTTTAATTCCCATTTCATCTTTCGAGTTCTGAGAGCTGTTTTCTGCTTGTCCTAGTCTGCTGGATAGGCCTTCCATTGTGTTTTGCATTTCTGTTTCATTCTTTTTTTCTGAGGTTTTCTATCACCTGAGTTTCTTCCTCTTTAATATTGTCTTCTTTCATCCTGAGTTCATTTATGTCTTTATTTGTCATTTTTTTGTTCACTTTGGTGTTTATACAGTGCTTCCATGGTTTATTTTATTTGTTCTTGTGCTTACTCAAATTCTCTATTTTTGTTGTCTTGGTATTTCTTGAATGTCTCCTGTACATTTTGGTTGACCATATCTAATATTAGCTCTATAAAATTCTCATTGATTACTTGCAGAATTTCTTCTTTCAGGTTGTTCTTGTGGGCTTCATTGGGTTCTTTGGCATAGTTTATATTCATTTTGTTGAAGTCTGGATCTTGGTTTCTGTTTTCTTCATTTCCTTCTGGTTCCTGTACTAATTTATTATTGGGGGGAAAATGGTTTCCCTCTTTTTTCTGTCTTCCCATCATTGCCCTTGCTATTGTTATTGTCCCTGTACTGTGTGTAATTCAGTATTGTCTAGCCTGTAATATTAACAATGGTGATATCTAGAGTGGAAGGGTGAGAGGAGATGGAAAGCAAAGAAGGTAAAGAAAAAGGGAAAAAAACCAAACCAACCAACCAAGCAAAGACACACACACACACACACACACACACACACACACAAAACAGAGCCAAAGAAATAAACAGGGAGAATAGTTTACTAATCAATAGTGAGCTAAACAGGCATCATTAGGGAGACAGAGAGAGGATAATAAAAAAAATCCTCAAGTTCAAGTGCAATAAAGTTTCCATATTAATAATTTTGAGTGTTGGTTTCTGAGAAGAAGTTCCTTTGTTGTCTCATCAACAGGGAAAAAGCTACAACAAAAAACAAAACAAAACAAAAAAAGTCCCAAGTTCAAATGCAATACAGTTTCAGTTAGTCCTTCAGCATCCAGTACTAGTTCTTTTGTTGTCTCATCAAAGGAAGAGAAAAACAAAACAAAACAAAACAAAAGAGTCTGGAGATAGCTTTGTTAATGTCTATCTGAGGCTGCGGCTCACCTGCCACCTACTGTCAGCCATCTGCTGCTGCAGGCTTTATTTATGTAGATCTCAGGAATGAGCTTTACATTCACCTAGCACCTCAGGCTTTGTTTATTTAGAGTTCTCCTGGATGCATGCCCCTTTTGTTTCCCTCATATACAGCCCTACCTGCCTGTTGTATTTGCAGTCTTTTTTTATTATTTAGAGTTCGCGTGGGGATGTGCTCCTCCCCCAGTCTCCATTGGAATGTGCCACACTTTAGCTGCCATTGGAAGCCTTCCTCTCTCCAAGCACTTGGGGGGAGGTAGTGCCACACATGCCTTGTCTGTCCAGCTTGTTTATTTACAGTTTGTGTTGGGAGTGCCCCTCCCCCACTCTCCAGTGAAACATGCCACACTTTAGCTGCTGTTATAAGCCTCCCCCTCTCCAAGCACACTGGGAGAGGTGTCACCACACCCGCCTTCTCTGGCCAGCTTGTTTATTTAAAGTTCATGTGAGGGAGTGCCCCTACCCGCCTCTGGTAAAGGGTGCCACACTTTAGCCATTGTGACAAGCTTCCCCTCTCCAACATTACTGTGCGGGAGCCACTGCTCCTGCCTTCTCCTGCCGGCTTGTTTACAGTTCGAACGGGGAGTGCCCCTCCCCCATTCTCTGGAGCTCAGGGCACCCCACCTTCTTTGCTATGTGTCTTTTTTTTTAGCTTCTTGTTTATTATTCAATTTGTTTTTTTTCTTTTTTTTCCCTGAGTAGGGGTCAGTCTGTCCAGGGGCTATGTTGATTTATGCAGCGTTGTGGGTGGGAGTACAGCATGCCACTTAGCTCACTTGGTGGTCTGCTTCCTCCAAGCAGGTTAGGAGCTGGCATCTGGCAGCATGGGATCCCTCCTGGTTTCTCTGTTTAATGTGGAGTGGGGATACTATGTGTGGGCTGGGAGTGTGGAGGTGTCAGAGTTTTGCCTCTTATTGGTGGTTTTTCCTGCAAAGAGTATCTCCAGCATCTCTCCAAGATTTTACATTAGGAAGCCCGCTTTCTGCTTCCTCCCTCTAGTCGCCATCTTGGAATCTCCTCCAGGCATACTTTTCTTAAGTCAATTTTTCTTCCTTTGTAATCTCCATCATGGTTCTAAGCCTGCAGGTGCAGAAGCAGCCTGGACCCTGGTGTTGGAAGATTATAACTTTCTAATTCTAGAATTCTTATTAGTACTTACTAATAACTTGTGGATTTGTTTCTCTAAGTTGTTTTTTAAATCCATACCTATTTTATCTTTCCTCTCCTTAAACTTTGGAAAAAGGACATATGGGACATATCAATTTAAATTCAGTAATTGAATCTTGAATTAATAACTCTAAGGAATGCCCAACAAAATAATAGTTTCAATGTTAATATTTAAAGAAGCAAATTCTTTGGGTTCTGATTGGATGTTACCTCTTCATAAATATGGCCCATATGCTCTAATAACTGAATAAACTGGAAACAAAACAATGCTTCCTTATCTACATTCAAGAGGAAGTTTTCAAGTCAAGTGATGGAGGCTTGAAGATACTTCAGGGAGAAGGTTAACTGCAAAGTTTGATGTCCTGACATCAAATGTGCAAGAGTTTATCTATAATGAATATAAATTGTCAGACACATCCTCCTGCCATTGCTTCAATCTTCCCTTCAGCCTTTACAGCAAAAGCCCTAATAGAGATCTCACCCATTTTACCCAATTATTGTCCTCCCACATTTTTCAGAGGTTAATTTAGTCAGGGTTTAGTTTAAGTTCACATTTGATAGATTTTCAGCTGTCCACACCATTCAGCAGTCACATTTCTAGTCTTGAAATGTCTATTGACTTATGTTACTTGATGAAATAGGTAATGTTACAAATCCATATTCTAGCCCATTTAATCTCATTAAGTTATGTCTTAACTACGTCTCTCAAATTTCAGGGATACTAATATTTTAGTCATGAGAACAGGCAGCGCTCAAGTCTTGAGTTTGCATATATTTCCCAAAATAAGAAGCTATTTGTAGAAGAAAGGAACTATACTAATATATAATTTCAAATATCAGCATGAAATGGATTCAAACTTAATTACAACATCTGAAACCATGAAACTTCTAGAAAAAGCAGGAGAAATGTTTCAGCACAACAGCCTACATGATGGTAACAAAAGCATACCTAATAGCAACAAAATTTGATTAAATTGGACTTTCAAACTAAAAATCTTCTGTACAGGAAAGGAAAACAGTCCTTCATAAGACACAGTACAGAGTAAGACAAAATATTTGCAAACTGCTTCTCTGACAAAGGATTAATAACAAAAACATACAAAGAATACATAAAAAGTCTGATTTGGTAATCATCCAGTTAGAAAATGGGATAAAGGTCTGAACAGAAATATCTCCAAAAATGGGATACAAATGGACAAGATATATATAAAATGTTCAATATCACCAATTGTTATGAAAATGAAGACACTTGGATATTGAACATAAGGAATATAGTGCCTGTAGTAAAGAGTCTGTGACTGGACTACTCTAGTTTAAAAACAACACCTAAACTTTCTCTTGGAGAGAAGATCCTTCTTGATCAGGATTCTAGTGACTTATTTGGTGGATTTTCATTTCCTGAGAACAGATCATCCATTTTCAATATTGAGGCAAAATATTTAACATCCTTGAGGCCAGCCAGCTAACTAAAGACCCTTAGTAAATTATTTGCAAATGAGGGCACGTGTGTTAGTAGAATTTCAAACTGGCAAGCAGAGTACTGAAATTTTAAGCCAAGAGGACTATGATGTTTTAGGTTTTTGATTTTGTGAAGTCTCAGAAATCCCCAAACTGCTTGTACTTTCCATACAATTCTTGCCCATGACAAAAGAATATGGACCCTTCAAAATTATCCCATAAGCATTCCAACAGTATCTTCAAAGTGATGATAATGGTGAAGTGGTTGACAGCAACCAAAAGATCATGACTTTTTATCAATGTCTCCCCTTATGTTACACTCTGATCTACAAGTTCCTTGTACTTTGTTTAATTTCATCTACATAGTGTTCTCCAAGGTATGAACATATACATCATTACCATTTTACAGAATGAGAACATATTACTTTAGTATAACTCATACCAGGGTAACAGGTAGATAAAAGCAAAGCAATGTTTACCTTGGGCTCTCTGGTTACAGACACCAAGACTCTTTACAGGAGGGACCTACCTAATTGGTCATTTTACCTGGGTCACTGCTTGCTCACACTATATACTTTGCTGGATTTCTATTCGTGGGTGTTTCCTCTGCATCCACTATAGAAATATTAGGTATAGAACATAGAGCACAGCAAAGATCACAGAAATGGTAGGCATGCAGTCATTCAGGAAGTCTCTCTCTCTCTCTGAGTCTCTCAACATCTTGGGATATCCTTGCAGCTCTCCATATCCTCCTTTACTCTTAAAAACTTTATCATATCCCTCTTTTTGTTAAAATGCACACCTCGATCAGATCAACACATTCAGCAAAGAAGTAGGATGCAAAATTGGCAAACAATAAAATCAGTAGGCTTTCAATATAACAATAATGAACATGCTACACGCTGTGAGAGAAAACATGAAAACTCTCCCATTCCAAATACACTGTAGAAATAAAATACCTAAGAATAAACTAAGAAGTTGAAAGTCCTCTATAATATAAAATGTAAAACACTCAAAGGTAGTCGAGGAAATCCCTGTTTTCATAGAACAGGCATATTCATATTGTGAAATGCCCATATTACCAAAAATGATGTATAGTTTCATTGTGATCACCATCAAAAAAAATTACATTATTTACATAAATAAAAAAATATGGAAGCCCAAAGAATCCCAAAGAGCTGATGAAATCCTGAGAAAAATAGGAAATCTTCAGGCATTATATTTCCTGACATTATTGACTACAGAGGCATAGCAACCATGGTCAAATACAGGCACTCAGAAATAAACTCATGAAATAAAAATTATCTGAATCTTGACAAAGGGTTCAAAAACATATGTTGTAGAAAAAAACAATGTCTTTAACAAATGATGCTGGGAAAATTGGTGATCCTTATAAAGAGGACTGAAAATATATATCATTTTCTCCCCTAGAATAAAAAATCAACTAAAATGGATCTAATACCTCAGTAAATACCTGAAACTTTGAAAGCAAATACAATACCATGCTTAATAGGGTTCTAGTAACTCAAGAAATAATAACAATAACTGACAATTGGAATTCCATCAAATAAAAAAATTTTGCAAAGAAAATGAAACATTGACAAGGGAGAAGCTTATGCTGACAGAATGTAGAAAACCATTGCCAGCTATTTACATATTAGTAAATTAATATCCAGAACATTTAAATAATTCAAAAAATTAAATGTCAAACGAACATATAAAGTAGTCAATAAGGGGGCAGTTGAACTTTTGATAAAAATCTTAAAATAAGAACAAATGTCCAATAAATACAGGAAAAATGTTTAATTTCTTTAGCCATCAGAGAAATTCAAATGACAAGTATATGGATAGTCAACTTAAACTCAGTTAATATGTCTGTCACCCTAAAACCAAAATAACCAATGTTACCAAAATTGGAGTAAAAGGAATACATAACTGTTAAGATGAAAGCAAGTTAATTGAGTCACTAAGTAAATCATTGTGCACATTATCCTTAAATTTAAATATAGAACTTCTTTGTGATGCTACCTTATGATTACCACTTGTCATAATAACCTCAAAAAAGTCATGGATCATGGTTTATACTACAGAGATATCTGCATGCCCATGTTTATTTCAACCTTGTTGACAAGTATGTAAACTTATGCTATGCAAGCAACCTACATGCCCATCAACTAATGAATATATAAAGACTGTATATTCATACATATTTATATATATTAGTGTATGTATATAGTACATATATACATATACATGTTATGTATAAAATATATACATATATATATAACTTGGATGGAATCTTATCCAGCAATAAATGAGAGCAAATTTATGTCATTTATAGGAAAATGGATGAAACTATGTATCCTTATATTAAGTTAAATAAGTCAGAATCAGAAAGACAAATGTTGCATATTTTATGTCACAGGCATAATCTAGTAAACAAAAATCATCAAATATAAGGAGGACTATTAGAAGAGCAAGAGGACCGGTAAGAGGACAGAGGGAAAGAAAAAAAATAATGTGGTAGTGAATATAGTCAAAACATCATATGTGCATAAACATGTTAAAATGAAACCTATGACTTTATACAATTAACATACACTGTTTAGCAATAGAAAAGAAAATAATGCAAGTGAAATTGGAAAAAGAAACTTCATAGAAGAAGCAGATAAATAATTTCAATATCATGTGTAGATGAGTAAAATATGTTCATCGAATGCTTATGGAATAACGAAAAGTATTGAATATTTTAATGTGCTTAACAAAATATGATATTTTGTTACAAATTTCAAATATACTTTGTAAGTTGTAAATTTATTCATCAAGTGGTAATGAACTGCAAATTGTGCAAATATGTTATATGAAAATATTAAAGACCTTAAGTATTGGAAGCTTTGAAATGAATGCTAACATGGAGTTTTATATCTCAATAATAACTGTTGGCCAAATGTACAGAGCATATGGACACATTTACATATTACTATCTTTTTGTGATATTGTAGATGAATTAATACCTCAAATAAAATGAAGAAGCATAATTTTACCTTAGTTTCCTAATGCCATCAAAAATGTGTATGGCAATTATTTTGAAATCATTGAAAATAGTGTTTATGAAGCTCTAAGCATAGCATTAAAAACCTTACAATTAATTTTAAGTCAACATTGATGGAAGAATATGTATCAGAATTTTCATTGTAAAAAATGAGAAGAAATATAGTTCAGCAAACATCCAATGGTGATTAAGAGGAAACACACTGAATATTTGTAACATTAAATTATTTTATTACAATAAGTCAATTGTGTGAGTTTCATCCCATCTAGATTACTCTTTGTTTACATCCCTCCTCTACTTTTAACAGTTTTTATGGAGTTTTATAATGCCATTTTCATATATAATGTACCCGAAAGCTATAGCATAGTTATTCCTCCCCAAAGCAGGTGTCACCTTAAAAGCTGAAGGGGGTTCATAAAAGGTCTGGTCCCATAGAAATGAGGAAAACAGAAGGAAACAAAGCAGGACGCTGATAAATGGTTGTGTTGATTGTGTTCACTCATGCTTTAGGTTGTCAACTAACAGCCATTGTTTCACTTCTGTACCTAGGCTAGCTTGCTTCACAATGATTGTCAGACAAAATATGGTTTTTGCCCTTATAACCCTGCTAAAAGTTAGAAGGGGGCTGCTCCATGGGCCACTGACCTATTGGTCAGAGCATTCGCCAGCTGGCTAATAAAGACTCTCCCTTAAATTCTTTCTTGGGTGGTCGTGCCTCATTCTGATGCATAACATTTGGAGATCCCAGCAAGATCCTTTTAATGACCCCCAAAGACACTGATAGAGTCTTGATCTCTTAAGACTCCAGGGAGCCCAATGGGGTGGAGGCCCTAGGGGGTGGCTGCTGAGAGATGTTACTCAGCCCCAGGACATATCTCCTTACCCTCACAGGCAACAAGTGGAGTCAGGAGACATCAACCCACATGGCTGAGAGTCATCTGGTCAGGAAAACCTCCAGAGGTAAGGGGGATTCAATGGAAGGCTGGAAGCAGCATTAATTCCCAAATCCTGGGTGGTGGTGAGATGTTGCCCCAACTCCTGGTCTGTCTGATTTAGTTCTGTATGGCCACAAGTCATTGCCTTTGTTCTGTGCTTCTGTTTTGTCATTCTGTGTTTAACACTTTTGGACCACCCCAGGAGACCGGAGGACAATTGGAACCATAATATGAGACAATCTTCGTCTCCCTCCAGTCTTTTGCAATGTATGCTGACTAACTTTTCTTCTTTCCCGCAAAAGGCCTTAGACCTAGGGACCACTTGTGATGATGCCTTTGCACTGAGAAAACTGTGAATTAGATTGGCCTTCATGGCAATGTGGAATGGCCTGCTAAGGGGACTTTTGATTTGCTTACAACCTATCAGGTGGAGCAGGTTGTCATGGGACAGTCCAGCCACCCTAACCAGATTCCTCACATTCTGGCCTCAGTTGAAGTCTTATCTGAAAATCCGTCCTGGTTACAAGTACATAAAAAGAGGCACAAGCTGCTCAAAGTTTCTCCTTTCCACTAAGGCCCCCAAACAATCATCATCTGCACATCTGGAAGATAAAAAGGCTGTCCTACAGGATTCCTCCCTGGACGATGATTTTCCCTCACCACCTCCTTACTCCCCCACCAACTTGCAAAATCCAAGCCAAGTCTTGAGTCTGCCACACACCAGGAGCAAGGCTTCTTACCATCCCACAGAACCAGGACCCTTGGCAGAAGGCTCCTCATCTGGTCCCTCAGTCCCTATTCTCCTACTCTGGCAAACTCCCAGAGATGGGGCCCCTTTCAACCTCTGATCTCTAGAACTGGAAACAACAAAATCCTTCTTTTTCTGACAAGCCCCAGGGGCTATTCTCTGTTCTTGAGACTGTGTTTTTCACTTACCAGCCCACCTGGGATGATTGCAAACAGCTCTTACAGACTCTCTTCATAGTTGAAGAGCAAAACTACATTCAGCAGGAAGCCAGAAAACATGTCCAGGGCCCAGACAGGACTCCTACTGGGAATCAGGATGTTCTGTGGACTGTTTTTCCCTTAGTTCTTCCTAACTGGGATCCACACTCCCATGCAGGTAATGAGGCTCTCACCAACTACCACTGGCTCCTGCTTATGGGAGTCTGAGCTGCAGCCTAAAAACCCACAAATTTGTCTAAGGTGAGTGAGGTTATACAAGGCTCAGAAGAGTCCCCTGCAGCATTCCTGGAGCATCTCCTGGAGGCATATAGGACATACACTCCTGTAATCTGAGAGGCAGCAGAGAATAGAAGAGCAATAAACATTGCTTTTACTTCCCACTCCGCCCCAGACATTAGAAAGAAATTACAAAAACTAGAGGGATTTGAAGGGAAGTTATTGTCAGAACTAATAGAAATAGTACAATGTGTCTATAATAATAGAGACACGCCAGAAGATTGAGAGGCCAAAAGACTTTCAAAGGTGATGGTGCAAGCTCTGCAAGTCCCTGCCTCCAGGCCCTCAAGAAGCTCTTGGCCTCCTCCCAAGCAGCCACTTACAAAAATTCCTAGAGCCCCACTCAAAAAGGATCAATGTGCTTATTGTAAAGAAAAGGGACACTGGAAAGACAAATCCCCTAAAAGAAGTGGAGGTAACCAAAAGGTCCTCTAAGTGGAGTGATGGGGCCGAGGCTCCCTGCCAAGACCCTCTCCCCCTGGAGCCCATGGTTACCCTTCCATTGGTGGGCAAATATTCTTTTGTGACACTGGAGCGACCTATTCAGTAATTAAAAAACCAGAGGGCCCCTTATCTAACGAAAAATTGTCTATTCAAGGGGCCACAGTAACTTAACAAGACTACCATTGGTCAGAAGGCCAAATTACTAACCTAGGAGGAGGGACTATAACCCATTCTTTTCTGGTGATTCCTGACTATCCCTACCCCTTGCTGGGCCAAGACCTCCTACACAAGTTACAAGCCACCATTTCCTTCCAGGAAGAAGGAACTTATCTGGACACCCAAGGCCAACCTCTTATCAAACTGTTGTTTACTTACACTTTAAGTGAGGAATATCTTCTGTATATGACAGAACAAAACCCTCCAGAGACCAGCTACCTGTCTGAACTCAGAAAAAGGATTGCCCATGTATGGGCAGAATCTAACCCACCAGGGCTAACTCATCATCATGTCCCAAAAGTGGTCCAATTCATTTTACAGGCAATGCCTATACAAGTTAAACAGAGCCCTATTAATATGGAAGCAAAAACAGACATTGCTATCTACATCAAGAAGCTAAAGAAAGTGGAAATTTTGGTTCCATGTCACTCACCATGGAACACACCTCTCTTACATGTCTGAAAACCAGGCACTAATGACTATCATCCTGTCCAAGATCTAGGAGAAATAAACAAGAGAGTAGAAACAATCGATCCTACGGTTCCCAATCTCTATACTCTCCTCAGCCTCTTACACTGCCTTGCACCTAAAGGATGCCTTCTTCAGTTGCCCACTTGCAGAGGTGAGTCAACCCATTTTTGCCTTTGAATGGACTGATCCAGAGGAGGGATTTTCTGGCCAATTAACCTGGACAAGACTGGCACAGGGGTTCAAGAACTACCCTACCCTGCTTGATGAAGCCTTCAGCCAGGATCTTATAGTGTTCAGAGCAGAACACCCGGGGACAGTCCTGTTACAATATGTAGATGAGCTCTTATTGGCAGCTGAAAACCAGATTGATTGCAGGGAAGCCACTGAGGAAGATAAAGATCTGGAAGATAAAGGGTACTGTGTCTCATCTAAAAAGGCCCAATTTTGTACCCCCACGGCTACTTACTTGGGCTATAATCTAACCCAGAAAAAACAAACTCTCAGCGGAGGATGTATTGAGGCTATCCTCAAAATTCTGCCACCAAGGACTAAAAAACAAGTGTGGGTATTTTTGGGACCTGACTGCCTAGAAACTCTTGAAAACACCAGAGCCTTTGGTCGGACCTAATGATGTTCCCGGAGATGAGCCAGATGAGCTCCAGCTTTATGACCAACAGAATAAGGTATTCAGGGGCAGCAGTTGTTACCCTGGACTGGACCATGTGGGCCCAGGCACTCGGGCATGGAACCTCAGACCAAAAGTCTGAACTAATTGCATTGACCCAAGGACTAAGGTAGAGGAAAGATAAAGTTATTAATGTATATACAGACAGCCGGTAGGCATTTGCAATGGCCCATGTACATGGAGCCCTATACAGGGAGAGAGGCTTCCTTACTTCTGAGGGTGAAAATATTAACAATGCCCAGGAAGTCTTAGCCCTCTTACAGGCCTCTGGCTTCCTAAAAATGTGGCCATCATTCACTGCTGGGGTCACCAAAAAGGGGACCATCCCTAGGTAAGGAGAAACTGAGCATCTGACCAAGCCACAAGGGCAGTTGCCACAAAAGCAATGGGGCCTCTCGAGATTTTGCTAACTCACCCTCGAGCCCTGCCATCACAACCAAATTACACACAACAGGACCTAAAATTAGGAGGGACCCTCCAACTGAAGACAGGCCCCTCTGGATGGAAAACGTTGTCAGATGGATGGACATTTCTCCCCAGGTCTCTGGGACACACGCTTACAAAAGACCTTCATGACACCACTCACTTAGGACCCACAAAATTAACTAAACTTTTAAAAAAATGGTTCTTTATCCAGAATTTAGAACACCTGGCTCGAGATCTCACTACAAGGTGCAGTTTATGCCAACAGTTTAACCAAAAGGGACCACCCTTGCTTGAGCCAGGAATGAGAATAAGAGGTTCCTTCCCTCAAGAACAATGGGAGATTGATTTCACCGAGATCAAGCCAGGCTTGTATGGATATACATATTTACTGGTAATGGTCGATACATTCTCTAGATGGACTGAGGCTTTCCCTACAAAAACTGAGACAGCTCAGATTACTGTAAAAAAAACTCTTACAAGAGATCGTTCCCCGATTTGGCCTCCCCTTAATACTGGGGTCCGATAATGGCCCAGCTTTCACAGCTAAAATATCTAAATTAATAGCAAAAACACTACAGATCAAATAGAAGTTACACTGTGCTTATAGGCCTCAAAGATCAGGTCAGGTAGAGGGAATGAATCAGACTCTAAAAGAGCTGCTTACTAAGCTCTCCTTGGAGATGGGCGATGGCTGGGTAAACCTCCTTCCTGCAGCCATATTAAGAGTTAGATATACCCCTTATAGACAGGGTTTTACTTCATTTGAGATTTTCTATGAGCAACCACCTCCTATAATCCCCAGATTGGGGAAGGAAGACCTAACAAAAATTTCTAATCATGATCTCCTCCAGTCTCTCCAGGTTTTTCAACAGGCTCTCAAATGAATTCACTCAGCTGTCCAGAAAGCCCAAGGAACGGCGACACCTGACGGCCCCCTGACTCTTTACAAGTTGGGAGACCTAGTGCGGGTAAAAAGACACCATCCTGACAGCCTCAAACCCCGCTGGCAAGGTCCCTACACTGTGATCCTGTCCACTCCCACAGCGGACAAGGTAGCTCAAAAATACCCATGGATTCACCATACTCAGCTCAAGAGAGCCTTCACTGAAAACTCTGACTAGTGTTGGACAGTCATCAGACCTGAAGCTAATCAGGGCCCCCTCAAGATAAGACTTAAATGTGTTCCTAATTAATTGTCCTCTTCTGTTCCTCAAAAGATGTTATTCCTGTGTCTGTTTTTAATGAGCCTACCTTTAGAATTACTCGTTACTTCTAACCCTCATGCACACCCCAACCCCCACCAGCCTCAAAATGTCATATGGAAACTTCAAGATTCTGTCACAGGACAAGTGATAGAAAAGCTCATAACCTCAGGCCAGCCCATCTTCTCCACAGATGTATCAGATCTCTTTGGTAAAAGCTGGAATTTATACATGTATTCAGGAAAAAGGGGAAATCAATATGGATGTGGTCACTATAATTTAGAAGAAGGGCTACAGACTAAACAATATTATGCTTGTCCAGCCAATATGCCTGGCTGCTAGGGCTCAGGCCAATACCGTCTTTCCAGTTGGAGCTGTGTAACTGAAGCCCCCTGGACACATAATGACCCCTTTATCTCCATCACAGATTCTCACAGAGACACCCCCCAGCAAGACATGTGGAAGGGGAACTTGTAACCCTCTAAAGATAACCTTAAAGTCCTGGAAACCCTGGTCAAAGTCCATGTGGGAAACAGAAAAAACATGGGGCTTTCGATTATACATAAATAGTAGAGATCCAGGGACAGAGCTCACCATTCAGCGTATGGAGGAAAAAAGGGAAGAGGTTCCTATTGGCCCAAATGCCTTACTTAAATTTATCCACCACTGCATTTCTTCTGTTAAACTGATGGTCTTTAGAACTAAATATGATCCTATCCAGTCAAAAGAGTCTATGATTTGATTCTGTAAAAGCAGTGGGGAAGAAATGGTTAAAAGACTCAGCCAGAGGGAAGCCATTAATCAGGTGGTGTCCAGAGGGAAGCCACTAATCAGGTGCCCCCTTAGCTTAAAAGCTGAAGGGGGTTCATAAAAGTTCTGGTTCCCATACAAATGAGGAAAATGGAAGGAACAAAAGCAGGACGCAGATAAATGGTTGTGTTGATTGTGTTCACTCATGCTTCACAATGGTTGTCAACTAACAGCCATTGTTTCACTTCTGTACCTAGGCTAGCTTGCTTCGCAAAAATTGTCAGACAGGACGTGGTTTTTGCCCTTATAAACCCTGCTAAAAGTTAGAAAGGGTCTGCTCTGAGGGACAGTGACCTGTTGGTCAGAGCAGTCGCCACTGGCTAATAAAGACTCTCCCTTAAAGTCTTTCTTGGGTGGTCATGCCTCATTCTGACTCGTAACAATCACTGTTTTTTAGAAGGGTTACAGAGAGCTGCTAAAATTTAAGTACTGAGGATTCCAACCTCTGATATTCAAGCCCTGTAACATTAGTGACCACTGTTGTAACACAGCTGAAGATTCTGACACCTTACTTCCAATACTTTTAACAATAACAATTTTTGCTGTAGGAGCAAGGATCCCAGCACCTGAGGCATATGAAAGAAGGTAAATACCAGAAGCTACAATCTTTGGTTGTTTGCTGCCATCTTTTGTCATTTCTCAATGTTGCCAGAAACCAACGGTTACAAGAACCACCAAGATTCTGGAATAACAACCTGCAAAGAGCTGCTTCTCACCTACACATGATTTTCATCAGGATGGAGCAAAGGATCTTAGCCAGATGTTTTGTAACACACACATTTCCACCATTAAAGCCACTACCAAGTCAAGTTCATTCAAATGCCATCATAACTGGACTGCCCTGCATCTGCCTTGTTACCAGTAGCATATTGTATATTCTGCCTGACACTGAGCCTTTATTATTCTCCCAGTAACTCATTCCATTACAATCCTGAGGAACTCATTATGTTATGATTGTACATTTTTGTGATTCCAGTATTACTGTGGTGGTGTAATATAATTGCCATTGTAATGATATTAAAAGGTGTTCCTTTTAAGAGTATATTCAGAGCTAAATTCTCTGTCTTCATGAACACTAAGACATTAAGGTTAGAACATTAAGATTCTAATGAGTAAAGATACAGACATGACTTTTAGGAGATATTGTTACCCCCAGGATGGGATCTTTCTATTTTTTCATTTCCTAGATGCTATGAGATGAATGGTCCTCCTTTGTCACACTCTCCATCCATGGCATATGTTGTTGTTATAAGTGAAAAATAACATGCCATGTGACCATGAAATTAAATCTCTGAAACTATTAGCTAAAATAATCCCCTCCTTTCTTATGTTGATTTATCCAAACATGTATTTTAGCTTGAGAAAGTTGATTAACACAATATCCTCAGTAATATTTATAAATGCATTATTCATACCCAAGTGTATAGGTACCAATTTATCATCAAAAGTAGAATCAGAATTCATGATATTTGTAGTTGATGAGAGATTGTTTTGTTTGTTACTATTAGAGAACACTAGAATTCATTAGAGAAGTATAGCATATTATGTGAGCAAGGTGTGTGACATGGAGTTGGTCAGAAACAGTGAAGACGAATGGTGCAAACATCTGCTCAGGGACCAGGAAATCAGACATCCTTTATTCCTCTCTTCAGTAGAGTTGGTCCTTAGATATATACATCCTGCACTCAGAACAATAGTAAAATATTTGGTCTAATGAAGAACTTTGGATATTGAGCCCCAAGGAATGACTTGACTGTAAGAGTCAGCTTTTGACCACCTCATTTACAGTTCCATCTCAGTCACAAAGCATAAACTATGGCTCCTCCTCCCAGAAATAATTCATCTTGATTAGGATTCCTATGACTCACATAGTCTGATTGCATTGTTGACAACACATTTTCTACCTTCAAAATCCAGGATGTGTTGATCAGCATTCTTATTCATGTCTACCAGGTAACCAAAGGCCCTTACTTAATGATTTGGAAATGAGGTCATATGTGATTCAGTTATCTATTTAATAATTCATTTAAATTGCTATATATTTCATGACTTAATAGTGCCAAGAGAATTCATGTATATTCACATGATCTTCATTCAAAGATATAATTTCATAACAAATATTTCATTGAAATTTAAATTTACTATGTTATTGATGTTCTATTTCTTTCCTCTTATCTCAGCTCCCCCAACACATCACTTCTTTCTGAGGGAAGAATACTGCAAAGTGTGATATTCTAACGTATGTGATTATAAATCATTGGCCAATTTAGACACCAATGATATATTTCCCATTGTACAAAGTTGGCATTCAGGTTTTTAACACAGTTGAGTTTTCCCCAATTGACAGTATGTGAGTAAAATACAGCCATAAGTATAATGATTAATTCTGTCCTAATCACTTCTTTCTTCCCCTAAATAGAAAGAACATGGATCTAAAGGGAAATCCTAGTAAAACCCTCCTTACCATAAGGTATGTTATCATGTAATTTTCTGTTTTATTAGTAGTGGAAAGTCAGTTTTATCTCTTTTCACAGAAGACTATGTGTTTTGTCACTCTCCTATAGCTGACTTCTTTAAAAGTAATATACTACTTTTCACATTGTGAAAGAATTCTCTTAGAATGAGGCAAAGAATCTAATAGACAGTGCTGCCAGCATTAATTGCTAAGTAATAGAATTTGTATTTCTGTGTCTGTGGGGAATCTTTTGATCTTCAAGTATAGAGACATGGCTTTTAAATCTTTGGGTTTTTTTCACTCTGACTTGGTATCATACATGTGCTGTGATATAACTTAAAATCAAGGGAAATACCTGAGGAATATGAAGAAGAAAATATTGTATTTTCAAAAGTAGCTTGTGAGATTTGAGTGTTCCTTTATGAATCCTAATTCTGTTCTACCTGAGTCCTTTGACAGATTGGTCAATCACACAGACAGATGATCTGAGATTGGATCCAATATTTGCCCAGTACAAATTGTTTATTTCATATCCATGATATGACCTCAGATTACCTATTTGTCCTCTTTAAAATGGGGGTGAGAGGATAACTATCTCATGTAAAATTAGACAAGACTATCAGATGTGTCCAGGAGAAACCAAAGCAAGAGAATTATTGTATAAGAAGACAGATTTCATGTTACTGTAATCTTCTCTTTGTTTTATGCATAGAATAAGGTGATAGATAAACCATGTATTTCATATTTTCTATTTAGCATAAAATATGTTATGTTGAATATAATGTTTCAATGAAGAGAGAGGGGGGAAGTTGATTGAGAGAAGAAAGATAACTGGAGAAACTAGTAAAAGAAAATATTCAAATATTCACTAGGATTCACTCTATCCTGGATGGTGTTTCTGTATTAAACATATATTTTCTCAAAATTCAGCACATTTCACATGTTTTAAACATTTCACATGTTTAAAAACTCTGAAGGAGTTTTTAATGGTTTTCATCTCCAAAGATGAAAACCTAGACTAATGGTTTTCATCTCCAAAGTTTATGAAATTAGTCTGCATTGGGACGAAGCTACTTGTATTTCTAACACACTTTCAATTTCTGCTCTGTATATTTTTTACTGTCCATATTCCATTACATACATAATCTATATGGAAGGCACAAATCAAAGAGATTGTTTACAGTTCTTTCTCCTGGAACTGACAGATGATCCAGCATTGTAGCCCATAATCTTTGGCAACTTCTTGTCCATATACTCGGTCACCATTCTCAGAAATTTGTTCATCATCCTGGCTATCAGCTCTGACATCCATCTCCAAAATCCCTTGCATTTCATTCTCTCAAACTTTCATATACTGTCATATATTTTAATACAACCACTATCCTATAGATGCTAGTGAACATCCAAGCAAAGGATCAGAGTATTACAAAGGCTATCTCACAGCAGGATGAAGACACCACACAGCATCATCCAGCCTTCTGGACAAGGAGGGGCAACATCCCAAGGGGAGGGCTCAGCGCAGGCCAGTCACATTCTCCAGGGAGGTTGGCTCAGGGTCAGCAGGCAGGGTCTATTCACGGACGTCCCTGCAGGGTCAGGGAGCCAGCAGGCAGAGGCTGCCGAGGGAGGTGGTGTGGGAGAGCATGATAGCCTCCAGCCTCCCCTCCTCACCTGCAAGGGAGGCATGCCTGGGGCAGACCCCAAAGGCAGGAATGGTGTCCTCCTCCCCGGCAGTGCTGTTGACTGGTGGCCTTCTGGGGTCAGACTTACACCCATTGTCATGGACACAGTGTCTCTGGTGTTCATAGGGATTTCTTAATTTTTTAACTTTGTGTTTTGAGATCATTTTAGTTATGGAAAAGTTGCAAGAGTCCTTCTGAGAACTCCAGTGACCAGCATGTCTGCCCCCTTCCTGTACCCACCTCTTCTGCTGTGTAACATTTGTTCAGAATGGTGTCCTTTAACCCTTGCCACCTCCCACCTCAGAGCTGTAAGACGTGGACCTCCTTCCTGATAAAATCCCCTTCCATCAAAAACAACAACAACAACAAAAAACAAAACCAGTCTACCTCACTCAAATCTGCTCTTTGGGGGAATTTTGCTTTTGAAAACTGTCTCCTGGCAATAATGGCCTTCCACCACTATGTGGCTATCTGTCATTCCACAAGTTACATGCACAGCATGAGTGGCCTGAGAGTTACATTATCTTAGCTAATTAGAATTGTGATTTCAATATGTCTTGGTCTAATGTATTGAAGCTGTTGTTTGCACAGACCTGGAAATCCTCATCAAATTTTCTATGGATTTACTCAGGTAATCAAGCATGCCTGCTCTGATCTGCTCATCAATTACATCCTGACATATGCTGCAGCTTTTAATTTTGGTGTCATTTCTTTCTATGCTTTCATTTACTTTTGTACTCAAAGTGTCTCCTCTGCTCTGAGAAAACCATCTGATAGAGGAACAATAAGAGGTAGGCATGTCAGGAAATGGTGAGTAAAATCGTTGTCTTTGCCTCATTGCATGGTAAGGGCTATGACAATGGAAGAGAAGGGCAGGTGAACAGTTCAACCGAGAACTAAACTTTTGGACCCAATTTAGTATTCGGGGGAACAGTCATTGGATAACCATTTCCTTACAAGGTTATATTTGAATCCAACATTGCTTCAGCTTCTGCAATAAGTATAAGATGATTTGAGTGAGTTTAAAGGATTGTGAAATATTTAAATTACCTCAGTAAAGTCTAATGAAAGGAACCCTAAGTCCCAAGTTTACCCTCCAAAGACAGAGTAACCATACACTTTAAGATCCTCAAAATTAGGAAATACATCAGAACAAGGAGCAGGGCTTCATTCGGTCATGCATGAGGTGAAAGCTCCCAGGACTGGTTCACCTCAAGGTCACAATGTGGTTGCAGAACATGCAGGTATTACACACAGACATGATTCTTAGAGGAAAAAGTGAGCTTCCTTCCTCTAGTAATTTGATGACAGAATTTCATTTAGGTCAATCAGATGGCATCTCTATCATGAGTTGAATGATGTCCCCAAAAACAATATGTCCACATCTTTGTTCTTGAACTTCAGAATATTAATTTCATGACAAATGGGTGAATGTAAATTACTTAGGAACAGTGTGTTTGCAGAATAGTAGCTCATCCTGGACTATCTTGTTTGTGCATAAATATAACACATAAATTCCAATAAAATAGAAGGACACGGGAGATGCACAGAAATCTATTAGGATATGTAATCAGTGAAATAGACATTTCATTGAGTTAATGTTTGATTAGTAGTATTGTATATTTTTGCCCTTCCAATCTGTCATACTCATCTGATCAATACCTTTTTATCCTCCTACACAATTCTTCAGATTCTTGACCATGTGCACACTTGAATTTTAGAAATGCTTTATGTTGTTTCTTATTCTCACCATAGTACTTCTGAGATTCAATTATATTATTGAATTTAGCATTAATTCATTTGTATTCAATTATAGCTATTTTTTATTTTATATGATAATGGAAATATAGGAAGAATTTCTGATGTTGATTTAAATTATGATAGCTTGTGTCATGCGATTATCAGTAAAGTTTATTGCTGGTCTTTTACAGATTTCTTAGTAGAAATGAGATAAAGTATTTTATTTTGCTTGTGGTAAAATTATTGGCTATTTAGGTGTTATAAAAACCCTAATAATTTGTTACTGCCAAATATTTTTCTAATTGATTGAACCAATTTACTTTCCCATTAGATGGTCTTGATTGCATCAGTAAGAACTGTCATTTCTCCTGCCAATCTAGTGACTGCATATTATTTTTGAAGTCATTATATATGGCAATTCTTTGTTTAGATTTTTAAGAAGCCTCCAGAGTTTTTCCAGAGTGGTTGTACTAGTTTGCATTCCCACCAGCAGTGTATAAGGGTTCCTTTTTCCCCACAAACTCACCAACACCTGTTGGTCATGGTGTATCTCATGATGGCTATTCAAACAGTTGTGAGGTGAAATCTTAGTGTGGTTTTGATTTGCATTTCCTTTATGGCTAGAGATCGTGAGCATTTCTTCATGTGTTTTCTGGCCATTTAAATTTCTTCTTTTGAGAAAGTTCTGTTTAGTTCAGTTGCCCATTTCTTCATTGGTTCACTAATTTTGGGAGAGTTTAGTTTTTTGAGTTCCCTATATATTCTGGTTATCAGCCCTTTGATGTATAGCTGGCAAATATTTTCTCCCACTTTGTGGGGGTCTCTTCAGTTTAGAGACCATTTCTTTTGTTGAGCAGAAGCTTTTTAGTTGTATGAAGTCCCATTTGTCTATACTTTCTCTTAGTTGCTGAGCTGCTGGGGTTCTACTGAGGAAGTTGTTGCCTAGACCTATTACTCCCAAAGGTTTCCTACTCTTTCTTGTACCAACTGTAGAGTTTGTGGTCTGATATTAAGTTCCTTGGTCCATTTTGAGTTGATACTAGTAAAGGGTGATAAACATGGATCTAGTTTCAGTTTTTTGCAGATGGCTAACCACTTTTTCCCACAACTTTTGTTGAAGAGGCTGCCTTTTCTCCATCTTGTACTTTTAGTGAATTTGTCAAAAATAAGGTGGGCATAGTTGTGTGATTCATATCCGGATCCTCTGCTCTGTTCCACTGGTCTTCATGTCTGTTTTTGTGCCAGTACCATGCTGTTTTCATTGCTATTGTTTTGTAATATAGTTTGAAGTTGTGTAGTGTGATACCTCCAGCATTGTTCTTTTTGCTGAGAATTACCTTGGTTAATTGCAGTCTCTTGTGTTTCCAAATGCATTTTAGGGTGGATTTTTCATTCTCTTTGATAAATATCATAGGGATTTTGATCGAAATTGCATTAAACAAGCACATTGCTTTTGGTAGCATAGCCATTTTTACTATGTTGATTCAACCAATCCATGAGCATAGGAGATCTCTTCACCTCCTGTAGTCTTCCTCAATCTCTTTTTTCAGGGGTTTGTAGTTCTTCTTGTAGAGGTTATTCACATCCTTTGATAAGTTTACTCCAAGGTATTTGAATTTTTTAGGCTATTGTAACTGGAATTGTTTTCATATATTCTTTCTCAGTTTGTTATTAGTGTATAGAAAAGCTAATCATTTTTGCAAGTTGATTTTATATCCTGCCACCTTGCTATAGCTGTTGACAGTATCTAGGAGTTTTGGGGTAGAGTTTTTTGGGTCTTTAAGGTATAAGATCATATCATCTGAAAGTAGGGATATTTTGAAAGTCTCTTTACCTATTTGTATTCCTTTTATTTCTTTTTCTTGCCTAATTATTCTGGCTAGGAATTCCAGTACTATGTTGAACAGGAGTGGGGATAGTGGACATCCTTGTCTCATTCCTGTTTTTAGGGGAAATGGTTTCAGATTTTCACCATTAAGTATGATGTTTTCTATAGGTTTGTCATATAGAACTTTTATAATGTTGAGGTACTTTCCTTCTATTTCTAGTTTCCTTAGAATTTATCATGAAATGGTATTGGACTTGTCGAAGGCCTTTTCTGCATCTATTGAGATAATTGAGTGATGATGCTGTATTACATTTATTGATTTGTGCATATTGAACCACCCCTGCATTCCTGAGATGAAACCAACTTAGTCATGGTGAATGACCTTTCTGATGTGTGTTGAATTTGGTTTGCCATTATTTTATTGAATATTTTTGCATTGATGTTCATTAAGGAGATTGACATATAGTTCTTTTTGGAGGTGTCTTTGCTTGGCTTTGGGATGAGTGTAATACTGGTTTCATAAAATGAGTTAGGCAGTTTTCCTTCTCCTTCTATTTCGTGGAACACTTTAAGGAGGGTTGGTATTAGTTCTTCTTTAAAGGTCTGATAGAATTCAGCAGAGAATCAAACAGGTCGTGGACTTCTCTTTTTTGGGAGACTATTGCTGCTTCAATTTTATTTTGTGTTATAGATCTATTCAGGTGATTAATATACTCTTGGTTCAGTTTTGGGTGGATGTAAGTTTCTAGAAATATGTCCATTTCTTCAAGATTTTCCAATTTGTTAGCATATAGGTTCTCAATGTAATCTCTCATGCTTTCTTGGATTTCCATGGTATTTGTTGTTATTTCCCCTTTTGCATTTCTGATTTTACTGATTTGGATTTTTTTCCCTCATCATGTTAGTCAGGTTTGCCAGGGGTCTGTCCATCTTGTTTATTTTTTCAGAGAACCAAATTTGTTTCATTAATTCTTTGTTTGTTTTTTGTTTTGTTTCTGTTTCATTGATTTTAGCTCTTATTTTTATTATTTCTCTCTTGTTTGTTTTGGGATTTGCTTGTTCTTGTTTTCCCAGGAGCTTGATATGTAGCATTAGGTCATTGATTTGAGATCTTTCTGTCCTTTTAATATATGCACTCATGGCTATAAACTTTCCTCTCAGGACTGCCTTTTCTGTGTCCCATAGGTTCTGGTAGGTCTCCCAAAACAAAAACTGAATTCATGACCAACCAAAACCAGGTGAGTCTTGGACTGTTTAAGTATACACACCTTTGTCCCCTGCACCTAATTCTTTTGTCTAGTTGAACCTATAGCCAATATCTGCACCCCAAGATTCCTTTATTATCCTTCTCATGCTGATAACCATTGGTCTACATGTATTTAATCTCATATCTTTTTTATCTCTACATTCCTTTATATAGATGTTCATTCAAAATCATGTTGTTTCTACAGGAAGAATGCTGCTTTTGTGTCAATGGGTTCAGGATAGGTGAGATGCATTAAGAGATTTTGGGACCCTGCTGCCAATCTCTGACAAGAAACAGCTGGGAACAGTGACCTTCCTGGGCTAAGTGGATGCCATGATTCCTCCATCTGCTGGAATCCCTTACTTTTTTCATCATTGTAACCTTGTCTTTTTCAAACACCTTCTCACTTTTATTCTTAGAGGCTCCAGGCATTGGTCCAGGATAGTATTCATAGCAAATCAGCTCTGTTCTGTTCCTCCTAACAAGCCCTCTTCAGTCAGCAAAACCAAGAAGACCCTGCTGATACCACTCCCCTTAAGAGAACTCAACATCCCTGTTCAGCAGTGAGTAGAGAGAGGAACATCACACCCCATTCCCTTTTATATATTTATTTGTCAAATGGTAGGAATGTTGTGGTGAAAACAAAGGGAAGATAGCTTAGGATTCGACTTTCAAAACTTGAAGGCAGCTTACTGGAAACTCCCCACAATAACTGGAAAGAACACATCTAGTCAAAAGGAAAGATAAGCTGCCACCTCACCAGGGTTCAGGACCTGAGAAACTTCTCTGCCTGATTACCACTTATTTCCTCTATCTTCCCCTAGCAATCATTAACTCCACTCTGGAAAAATGTTCTTGCCCAGCAAAATTTCCCTTCCAGAAACTTATATTTACTCCAAGTCTGTAAGTGCCTAGGTGCTCCAGCTCTCCTGCTAGGGACCCCCTCAGAGGGTTTCTTCGCAAATAGATCCTGTGCTGGTGATTGAGCTGTCTTCCCACATGTCTGTTCTGTGCCCCTTTCATTCTAACAGAAGCAACATGTCAGGGAAATTTAGGATAAAGGCAAGAAAGAGAACATCTCTTACATGAAAAATGCGAATAATATGGAAGTAATGAAGTGCTGAAACAGCCTCTGGTTTGTAGAACAGCCAACAACCTGGTCAAGTAGAACAATAAGTAAAGAAATATCAGTAATACCACAGTTCACTTGGCATGTGTGTGTGAGAAAATGTACAGAAATTTAAATGAAATAAATGATATTATGTATTAGATACATGAATTACATCTGACCTTACTTCCAAAACATTAACTAAAAGACTTCAGTTACTTGGCTGGCTTCCAGAGAAATTCTGTTCACCATCTCACCTGGATAGTGAAGATGGAAGAAGTTTCCTCAGGAAAGGCAGACAGACTAAAAGAATATTCAGAATCCTGCTCAGTGAGGACCATTGATGAGAGGAGGAAGAGGTGTTGATTCCTGACTCTGGCCTCACTGTGGAATGAGGTGATCACAGGCTCTGTTTCTCTCTAGGTATCCCTTTAGGCTCAATATCCAAACCTCCTGACTATGGCAGGTCTTTTTCTATTGTTCTGATCCCAAGAGTGCATATCCCTAAAGACCACCTCTATAGAAGTGAGGAGTTCAGTAAGGCTGATTTCCTGACCCCTATGGCCAAGTGTACACCATCTGATCATCTCCATTGTTACAACTCATCTATATTTCGTGAGCCTTGAATGCATATACTACTCCTGTAATACATCCCCGTGTTCATTTAAAGTTACAAATTAAAGCATTTCTATATAATTTCTGGTATCAAGAAGACTGAATCCCATTTTAGGTTTAAAAAATATATAGCCACAGTTGTTTATCTGAATAATAGCTAAGATATCTTCAAAATGCAAATCCTCAGCATTCTTTCATGTTAAAATGATGTTGACTAAACCTGAATCTCTTAAAAATATTTTTGCACAAATTTTAATTCATTAGTTTAATCACCATTCAATTGAAATATCTACGTAGGACAATGAATCCCTGGTAGGAATTTCATTAATGATTGTTCAATATGCAATACTGTCAACAATTTCATTCACAACAGGAGACTGTGAGTTGAAATTATGCTTCTTTATTTTTAGTAAAGAAATATTAAGTTTAATATCACCATAAGGCAGTGTAAGGACCTGTTCCAACCCACAGCATATTTTTTCAGATTCCAAGTATCATTTACTAGGTGGAAAAGAATTCTTGTAGGTATGCATTGCTTTTCTTTTTATTTTCTTCCTTTAATGCTGTGATGGGTGGGGGTACATTGTGGCATTTCCTCAAGTTCTTACAATGTATCAAATATATATGAATTCACCTCAACCATTCCCCAGTTCCTGGAGTAGTTTCAACAGATACAATTTTTGCATTTACTTACTTGTGTACACATTTTATTGGAACATATTCACTCCCCTACCCCCTTTCCTCAATACCTCCCCCATCCCACTGGTGCCAGATCTATCCCCTGAGCAGGACATGTAATGCCCTCTTGTTCTCTGATTCTTGTAGGAGTAAAAAGATAACGAATAAAATGAAAAACATGACATTTTAGCTTAAGATGAAGGTAGCTCCACAGGGAGTATCCTTGTGATACTTCATTGTATGTATATATTATAAACCAAATTAGTTTATTTCCTCTAATTTTATTCATATTGCCCTAGTGCTTTTCTTATGGTAGTTCCAGTCAGTTTAAGATTTCTATTTCCATTCTTGTATTGTGGGTATATCAACCCCATTCACATTCTTAGTTTCCCCACCCCTCTCATGTTGTGATCACCCCTTAGTGTGACCAGTGTTTCATTATATTGCTACATTTGTATTGGGTATATAGTCCATAAATGAGAGAGAACATGTGGCTTTTGGCCTTCTGAGTCTGGCTCACTTCAGTTAATATAATGTTTTCCAGTTCCATTTATTTACCTGCCAATGAAAATTTTATTCTTCTTTGTGGCTGAGTAAAATTCTGTTGTATATAAATACCACATTTTCTTAATCCATTCATCTGCAGTGTGGCATTCAGGCTGTTTACATAGTTTAGCTATTGTGAATAGTGCTGAAATAAACATGGGTGTATTGGTGCTTTTGTTTTAATCTGACTCACAATCCTTCATGTATATCCCTAGGAGCGGTATTACTGAGTCATATGGCAGGTCTATTTTTAGGCTTTTGAGGAGCTGCTATAGTCTTCTGTTGTGCTTGTACTAGTTTACATTCCCACCAGTAAGAGGGTCCCTTTATTCACACATTCTGAACAACACTTGCTGTTATTTGTGTTCCTGATGTTAACTCTAATTGCAGGAGAAAGGTGAAATCTTAATGTGGCTTTAATTTGCGTTTCCTTTATGGCCAGAGATGGT